>NC_134455.1:74409354-74721021 GCF_047948215.1 Lycorma delicatula
CTAATACTGCTCCATTATCTCCTTAAAACATACTTTTTTTTTTATATCCTGATTCGCAATCTTCCCTTTTTTACTTCCTTGTACGAAGTAAAGGAAGTATTGTGATCGCGAAAAATTTCGGTTTTCAGATTTCAACGGAAATATCCATTTTGACCATCCCTGAATCCATTTTGACTAGTTTCAGCGTGACGTCTGTACGTATGTATCTCGCATAACTCAAAAATGATTAGCCGTAGTATGTTGAAATTTTGGATTTAAGACTGTTATAACATCTATTTGTGCACCTCCCCTTTTGATTGCAATCGAATGGACTAAAGTATCCAAAAAAAGCCCAAAATGCAAATAATTTTGATTTTAAACTGCTTCTCTACTGCAGTAATAAACTCTCATAGAGAGCTTTTCAATGATGTATCATAAGTGGTACTTATTTTCATTGGTTCCAGAGTTATAGCCAAATGAAATTTTAATTAATGAAATAGTTGGATCTTATAAGAGGAAGGTACATCGGTTTAAAAACGACTTAACATCCTTTTTTAACTTTTTTTTTAAATTTTAGTATATTGATTTATTAATAATTATTAACCTCTAATTGTAAAAAAACTTTTACAATAAATAATTATTCAGTAATAGCAATAAACAAAATATGAAAATGTATCAGAAGTTATTAATGGAATAAAGTTAAATAAAAATGCGTATATGTAATTTAATAGGCGTACAAGGAAGTCATGTGGTTCCACATCAGATTTTTTTATAATAAAATTTCAAAATGTATCGAACTTCTTTTTTATTTTCACTCATTTGCAAGAACCAATAACTTTCAAGTAAATACACTTTAATTTTTTTCCAAAGATTGTCACTGATACGTGATCTTTCAAAAGCACGAAAATCTTGCTACATTAGATTAATATTACCAGATATCAGTGATATTAAAGTCATTTACCGAGAAAATACAAGAAACTTTCTCTCCTTCCCTAATATTGATGTATTTATATGGACTTTCGGTTAAGTAATCTGAGAGAATTCTGAATCATTTGCATTTAGTTTTTGTAATAAAAATTTTTAATATTAAAAAGGTTATAACGAACAATTCTTTAAAAATAACATATGGGGGGAATAAATATTAAAAAAAACTGTTTCATACTGTTCAAATAGTCAAACTGCGCGTACGAGTTTTCAGGCCGCCGATTCACAAACATCTCCTGTAAATTTTGATGCATATAAAAGAAAACTACGTGACAATAATATTCAGTAACGACGCGCTATTATTTTTTTAATTATTAATATATTTCAATTTTAAATTCTATTTAATTTCTATTATTTTTATTAAATTTCTATTTTTAAGAAATTCTATTTTTTTTTAAGATTTGTGAAATTGTCAATTTTATACAAACAGTAAAATTTCACTAATATCTTAGATTAAGTTTCTATTATAATACACAAACAATAAATTCAATTCAGTTTTCGTCATCTGATTGCAATAAATCCGTAGTGCTGTCAGTATTAAGAGATACTATGAGAGGCTCAATTTTGTTTTCTATTATAATATCCACTTCCCAGTAATTGGTTCAGTAGTATCCGTTACATCTTTTACACAGTTTGTAACATAAGATATATTACAGTTACACATAATATATATTACACTTTTACACTTATATATATTACACTTTTAGCATAATATATATATGTATTTTAACATATATTTAATCGTGATATAATATATTACATACATATTATGTAATATATTACACTTTTAACATAAGATATATTAAAAACAGTAATTTATAACGCTACATAACTTTTGATATGTCCCCAAATCAACTCAATTGGGTTGAGTACTCAATGATAGAGGTAGTCGAAGCACGGTTTTACCACTGGATCTTGTTAACTCATCCATTTCATACACATTAAAATTACTTTTAATACGCGAAACCCTTTGCAGTAATTGGACCTTAAGTTCATCCTCTTCAAAAATTACTTCTTTTAAACTAAGCCACACTTTGGGTGTGTCACAAGGGTGTCACACAAGGTACGTGACTCAGCAGAAACATGACGAAATCACTAACATAAACGCACATTTTATTTTTCACTCTACAAGCTAACTAAATACAGTATAGGTCTTTTATTTTTCGGTAAAGCTCGGTTAAAGATCTCTTTAACCGAGCTTTAACAGACAATACACGCGTCTGTCTTTAATAAAAAGCATAAGGTGATAACTTCACATTGTACCAACACACCTACTGTTGATTAATTACATCATATTAACAATCAGGGTCAATATTTATAATGTAACAAATATATTGTATCTTGACGATATTCAATTGAAAAAATGATTTTACTGAAATAAAGTGTGTTGTAATGTATAATTATTTATAAATCAATTACAAAGATCAATACGTAAAATTTAAGTAAATTTTACAAAGATTTTATAAATAAAATATGCAACCGGTTAAATAGATAAAATGACTGTCAATTATTATCAAGCAGTAACTCAATTTAATTCAAGTGATTAACATTAACTGGACTGTAATTATTTTTTTGTTTAGTACTTTCTTTATAAGAGTGCATTAATTAAAAATAATGACGCAAAATTAAGTAAAATTGAAAAAAAAATTACTTCGTTTAGTAAAGGAATGAAATTATGAAAGGAAGCAGTTATACTTCTGTTTGTCTTTTATCTTTGTTAACTGTATACCATTACAGGATTGCCTGCTTAATAATGTAGTTAGAAGAAAATTTTGATTAAATGAAATAAGGAAATTAGCTTATTAAAATTATCTCTCTAGATCTTCTTTAGATTAAGCATCTTAAAGAGAACACTTTCAATATTATTGCTACAACAGTAATTATATACAATGACATTTAAAAACGTTTTAAATTATAATTAATTTTTTAAGATATAATAATGAATAAAGCAGAAACAGCAGTCCTTAAAATACGACAGGCAGTACGGATAAATATTGAATTAATTCAAGGTAAAGAGAAAATTAAATTCATTTATTCATCGTAATGAAAACAATTTCTGTTCATTCAATTTTCATTAATCTAAGATTTAATTAATTTTTTTTAAATATACATATATAAAAATAAAGTCCTTGATACATGTCTGTCATGTCAAGTATTAAAAAAAAAAATTATAAATTATTGTCAAATTTACCTCATTAATAATTAATAATTAAAAATGAAATTCAAGGTGCATAATAATCTACGTTGTGTCATTTTATTATTTAAAAAAATATTTTTCGCAAATAGTCACGGCGACATATCTTTGCCGATGAATAACTCACTTCATAATAAAGGGGAAAAATTCGTGTCTTATTTTTATTTCATTTGCTTGCTGAATGACCTAGGAGATGCATTAAACTATGCAATTTCAATTTCCTTTGTTGAACTCGATCTTCAGAAATAAAGCACAACGACAAAAATGTTACAGCATTTTTTAAAAAACAAAATCCGGCAAAGGATTGCATAATTATAACGATGACAAAATTTTATGTATAATATACCATGGGGGTTTTTAAATATTAATAACAAACGACTTTCATTATTATTATTTAAAATCGATTAAATCAATTATAAAATAGAAAAAGGAAATCGATTTTATATAACTACTTTAATAAACAAAACAGAAAAAGCTAACATTAAAGTTTTTATCCTTTTGGTAGACCATCTAATCTAAACGAACAGAAGTTGCTTGATATTTCAGATGCTAAGGCCAAACGTCCTTCAAAGTTAATGCGTAAGTTAGCACAACAGCAAGATATCGGACTTGCTACCGCACATATAGCTTTAAGAAAACAACTGAAACTTTTCCCCTACAAAATAATGTGTGTTCAAGAACTGAAACCTACAGATCATGTCAAAAGACTAAATTATTGTCAACGGTTAAAACGTTTTACTGACAAAATTATAGGTATCCTCGTCATTACGTGCTTTACAGATGAAGCGTGGTTTCAACTGACAGGGAATATTAATTCACAAAACACACTTCTGTAGTCGACAAATAACCACCATGAATTACACGATGCGAAAATTGGAGTCTGGATTGTTGTGAGTAGAACGCAGATTGTGGGTCGAATCTTTTTTAAAAATGCAGTTAATAGTGATCGATATTGTTTTGTTTTAACAAACTTCATTAGTCAGTTAACAGAACTGGAAATAAATCACGGTTGGATCCAACAAGATGGTACCGCAGCCCACACACATAATGAATAGCAAAAATAGGGATGTACGCATGACTTTTTTACGAGTTGTCTTTGGTGAACGAATCATTTCTTTTGTTCGGACCTTCACGATCGCCGAATCTGATTTTCCTAGAATACTTTCTATGAGGGGGCAGCGAAACAGGCAGTGTATTGCTGACCACGCACGATTGACAAACTAAAAGATGCAGCAGTGGTATACGTACGAGACATTCCAGTACATCAGCTGGTTAAAGTATTTGAAAAAAACTGAAATGTATGCAGTGTTGCATTGATGTTGGAGGAGGTGATTTTATAATTTTATAAGTAATAATTAAGAAAGTTTTGTGCAGTACATGCACTATATCTCTTTTGTTTTTTGTATTTAACTTTTTCGTTGTAAGGTACTTACCTTTAACTTTAGTATTCTGTTCATACCACCTGAGGAAAGTACTGTGTACTGAAACAACTTTTGTGATTTTTTAAATAAATTTTGTGAAAATCTAATAACATTTTTACTTTCCCGTCTATAGCAGAGCTATAGCTTTAGAAGGGAAAGTATTGCAATCGGCCTAATTTGGGCATATGCGGTTTTCACCGGATCTTAACGTTTTGGTACCTGAGGAACCCAAAAAACCGGAAGGAAAATTGCCAGATGTTTGTATGTACATGTTCGGTCCTGTACTTCTTATATCTCCAGAACTACTGGACCGATTTTGACCTAAGCTAGTCAGATTACTTCTTTATACGAGGCATTGATGCCATTAAATTTTCAATTTAAAAGATAAAGGGGTGAGGCTGTAGAGCAAGGTCACCCTCACTATCTCGAGATTTCGCATGAATAAGGTCTTATTTTTCTTAGGCACATTTGTTAACAATTAAAAACTAATAATACTTGCAAAAAACCTTTTTGCAAGATCGCACCCCCACCACAGAAAGTAAACTAACGGCTAAGTGCGTGTTCAGTCAACCCTCTCACCACAAGGAGCGCTAGTGTAGCACTGACTTTGAGCTGTTGTAATCGTCTGCGATGTTGTGACGTCACGGGTGAGCGGTAGAATTAAATAACTGAATAATATTTAAAGTATAAAAAAGTATTTAAAGTGGCCGCTAGTACCGCCACATCCGCGCGAATGAAATACGGTATGCGCGTGCGCTTTAGTTAGAATCATTGAATTAAATAAATAAATAAATATATTTAAATAAAATTAATGATAAATATTTTTAATTAAGTTTTGTTTGTAAGCCGTGCATCCGCGTGGCGGGAAAGTCCTACAACTGTGTTGTCAGCTATTTTTTTGTTATAATGGATTTTCATCCATCGAATATATATTCTGGTAAAGTTTTAAAATTACTTTCCATGCCCATCATTGTTTATAAAAAATAAATAAACATGTATTGTTCTAAAACCTCCTAACTGCCTTATTATAATATTATAATAAATGTCACAGACATTTATGATTTTGGTTAGTAAAATAATTAGTACCTCTTTAAATATTATAGGTTTTGTCCCACGTAATAAAAAATTATCCTAACTTTAAAACGGGTGTTCGTTTGTTATAGAAAATCTTTTTATAGTAAGGTAACTCTGCATACTGTTATAACTGATGACATTAAATTTATCATCGTCTCCTATCGTAAAGTATAGAGCAGTGAAATTATACATAAACTGCTAGTATATTACGTTTCATTAAAATGTATTTTCATGTAATTTATCTGAAAGCCAGTAATTAAAACTGAATTATTATTTACAGTTAATTAACTAATTATAATACTATTTGCTAAGAGTTAAATTTTAATTAAATAAACGTTGTTTTACAATTGATATATAATATTTCTCTGTTCACGATTTTATGATGTATTCTATAAATAATTTTTGTTTTTAAAATAATACATTTAAAAAAAAAATGTATATATATTCATACGATTTAATTAATCTTTTAATATATCGTAATAATTTAATATAATGTTTTTGTTTGTAAAATCCACAATTAGAGCGCAGATATAAAGCACCTGTTTGGCAATTTTCATAAATTACTATATTAATGTTAATAAAAAATGTAATGATTTTCATTTATCAGAATGGGTTTTTTTATATTGATTGTTTCGAGTTTTTTTCTCATGATATTACGGGTATCGTCTGCTTTGGTCTTTTTGCCCAATGGAATATTGCTGTGTGAAAAATGCCTGATCGATATTCGAACCCGGGACCTCCAGATGAAAGGTTCTTTCGAGTTCTTTTTTTTCCAAAAATGGATTTATTTTTATTTACTCTTGCAGGTGTTTGATTGGTTTGATGTATTTCTCCGTTCTTTTCTATTCAGTTACCAATCTATTAGCTTCGACGTGACTTCTTTATTCTATATTCTTTAATCTTATCCGCCGGGTTATTCTAGTGGTAAAACTCGTAATCTCAAAATCTGCTGTTTTTCGAAGTCAAGAGTTCTAAGGTTCGAATTCTTGTAAGGGCTTTTATATGAATTTGAACGCTACAGTGTGGATACTGCTGTTCTTTGGTTGTTGGGTTTCAATTAACCACACGTCTCAGGAGTTCAAGACTGCACGTTTACAATTACACGCCAGACCGCGCACAGGTGTATTGGCATCTCTGCAGAGTACTGTTGATATCATGTCACTGTGCTGTTGCCATATAACTTGGTATACATACATACCTCGTTTTCTTTTATAGTTTTCATCTTCTACACTTCCTAGATCCAAATTCAATAATTCTGGAAGCGTTAATAGACTTGTCATTCATTTATAAAAAGTACTAGCACAAATTTTTTTCTTTCCAGTTCATTACATAATTAATAATTTTTTTTTTGTATTCCTGACTCCTTATTGGTCTTGTTGCTACTATAATACTGTATTCTATGTGTTGTCTCACAAAAAATGGAAAGAATTATAAGATATATTCCGCAAGTGAAAATAAAGAAAAATGTTCAAATAAACATGGACCCGGAAACGCTTTATTTTCAAGTTTCAGCTTACGAAAAATTTCTCCCTGTATTGTGCTTCAAGGATAAAATAAAACCGTACTGAAAATCTTGAATTTTAAAATAAGGGGTAAACTTGATGGTTGCGTATGACCTGAAAAATTGTAGTCCCAGAATTACATCTCTAGTAATCTTTACTTCCCCGTATAGATAGCACTATAGCAAAGCTGTAGCTCTAGAAAGGAAAGTATTGTAATCAATTCAATTTGGGTATATGGGATTTTCACCGAATCTTGACGTTTTGACACCTAAGGAACCCAGATGGAAAAAAACACCTAAAAAACCAGATGGAAATTTTCCGGATATTCGTATGTACGTGTGGGTGTTGGTCTTGCACTTCTTATATCTCCAGAGCTACTGGACCGATTTTGACCAAACTTGGTTAAAGTACTTCTGTATGTATTCTTGATGCCATTAAATTTCCAATTTAAAAGATCAAAGGAGTTAGATGTAAAAATTGTCACCTTCAGTATCGAGATTTCGCCTAATTAAGGTCATATTATTCTTAGGCAGTTGTTAACAATTAAAAAATAACAATGTCGCAAAAAAAAACTTATTGCAAAATCGCACCCCATCACATAAAATTATCTAAATTCTGCTATGCTGTGACTTCACAGGTGAGTGGCAGAATTAAGTAAATATTTGAATAATAAATAATGAATAATATTTAAAGTGTAAAACAGTAACTCGGTCTGGCTGGGTTTCGAACTCAATCAACCGGTTGACTCGAAACCTATTTCGTTAAGCCTCGTGGCTACACCAGTCTGTCGACCGTGCAAGCGAAATTTGTTCTATATAAGTTGTGAAATTACATTAGTTTAGTTACTACTGACCGTTGCCATTACTACCGCCATACCCACGCTAGTTAAATACAGTATGCGCGCGCGCTTTAGTTATTTAATTATTGAATTAAATAAACGAAAAAATATTATATTTAAATAAAACGATGAATATTTTTAATTAAGTTGTGTGTGTAAGTCGTGCATCAGATACAACTGTTTAGTCAGACTTTTTTAATAAGATTATTATAAAATACTATAAAAATTATATTCCGAAATAGAATTTTTGCCCGATAACGTCCGAAGGAGGAGTATTAATTAATGTATTTAACTATTATGTATGTTTGTTTGTTCGTTCCCTTCTGTAGCTTCACAGATCCAACCAATTACAACCAAATTTTGGTTAGTAATAGGTCTTCAGTCGTAAATAATATAGGTTATCTTAAATTGGCTTATCTAGAAGGGGGGGGCGCTACATTGGGGAACAAAATTTAAAAATTACACTATTTTCAAATTTTAATGATTGTATTCCATAAAACGTAAAAAAGAAACACCTTTTTTCTTGTGATTTTTTCGAAAAATTCATCACGATATGATTTTCTAGATGTAAGCGAAAATGTAGTCAGTAAATGCATCGTGGCCAGCGCCCGTGATGCATTTACCGGTGTGTATTGCCGGTATACATTGCATTGTATGGGTGTTAATGGTGGAATAGGACAGGACAGGACAGGTCAAAACCTGTGCGCGGTATGTCTATCTATTATCGTTATACAAGTTAAAACCTGTGCGATATGTTATAGTAGGTGGACAATAATAATTTTAATGACCCGATACAAATGTGCATATGTGCATTACATGCATTACACACACATACATTATCATACATTAAATTCAAATTTCTATTTAAATAACACGTTTCTAAAAAAAAAAGAAAAAAAAATTAAAAAAGCCGGGCTATGATAACGCCGAAGCTTTTTTCGCCCAGAAAAAAATACCAGTATCGTATCTAAACGACTGTTACATTGAATGGTAAAGTTATAAAAATAATAAAAAAGCCCTTAATAAAATAATTATTAAAAAGTCCGACTATTAATTGTACACATCTACCTAATAAAATAATTATGAAAAACGAACGAAACATAGTTAAACAAGTTTTTTTTCTTTTCCTACAGGAATTTTTTCAGGGTAGAGTAAGTTAGGCGCCATGTGAAATTTAATATTACTTCTACATTTTATGTTGTAATCGGGTGTCTGTGTAGGCTATATGAATGGTGACTATAATGGACTTTACATTGTTACGATTAACATTTTCGAAGGTGTTGGGTGCCTGTTAGTCTTAAAACAAAAGTGGAAACCATTAAAGTCTTCACGTCATACATCCTACATAGGCATCCGATTAAAACTTAAAATGTAGCAGTAATATTAAATTTCACATCACAGACTAAATTACGTTATCCTGAAAACATGCCTGTAAGAAAAAAATGAGAAATTATTTTTTGTTCGTTTTACGCAATCATTTTAGGCAAATGTGTACCATTAGTAGTCGGGTTTTTTGGGTTTTTTTTTATTAATTATCTTATCTGGCTGTGTCGTACAATGTAAGAATCTTTAAAAATAAGAAGAAATGCTTGTAGATATTTCTGGATGTTTTGGGGAACCATTTCTAATTACTTCTGTAACGTAATGCAATAAAGTACCATAATTACGTATTGCGGTACTAGTACATATCAGGTGCGCGGTTACTTTATGAACCCTCTATATAAAATTATATATATATATTTCTATAATATTTAATTATATATATATATATATAATTAAATTAGATTTGTTTTCCTAGAATGTATTATGTTCATAAATAAATGCATTTTTATAGTCTGATAGTGTACTTATATATCATGTTTATCTTTTACAGAGTAAGGTGAATTTGACAAATGTTTTAGGATTTTTTCTAACTAGTATCAGTATTAATATTTTCATTTTTATCTTAAAATATTCTCTTTGGGCTTCACCTATCTTCGAGGAAACGTTTTTTGTTTTCTTATTCGTATATTTTCTGGTTTTTCCTCGTACATGCTTAAAAATATACGAATATATACAACACATAGTTACTTGGTTAAGTATTTATAAAAGGACCTGAGTTACACTTGTATATCTTTGATATATTTTTGTGTAGTACTTTGTTAAACATCGGGGTTCAACTTATTTTGTGAACACAAATTTTTTTTTTCGTAGAATATTTTTTAGAAAAGATTTTTTTGTCGTAATATTGGAAAATTTTTGCTTATTATTCCTTTATTAAATAATAAGCTTCTGTTGCAATAAATTTAATATTTATTTTTTTTTAAGAAATAAAATCTTATTATTAGTACGATGGTAATATAGTACTATTTATTTCTGCATTCAGACGTAAAGTCTTTATTCTGTTAGTGTTTAAAAAAGGGTGGGGTGAAATATAATTTACAGAAGCTAAATATATTATAAATGAATTATAATAGAATTTAAATGATATCAGGAAGATAATACTAAAGAGGAAGATGAATATTATAAAAAAGAAGAGAGCTAAGGAAAAGCTTAAATTTGATAGAATTTGTTTTAAACAGACTTTAAAAAAAGAGGTTATGTATTCGATCCATGTATTTTTTTATGTTTGTTCGTGCAGAACTTTTTTCCTTTTAATACGATTGCAATAAATCTTGTCGCAATCGACGCAGCTACTTTTCGCGGTCGTACCATGATGTTGAAATAGATTTTTTACACTCAAAAAATCGGTAAAAATTTACAAAAGAAATTTTTCGCCGACCGGCGAGTAGGTCAGTGGGAATCCTGATATGCTGTATGTATGCGTCACATTAGATCATGTTATATGGTTTTTTTGTAGGGCAGGTAATGTGAATTTCTGCACAAGATATGTAGCACCGTTAATAAAATCATCAAAAATCGAGGTAAAAATCGAGGTATCTCGTCTGAAACCTTTCAGCTCCAATATACATTATTTATAATGTATAGCATCGGTGTGGACAGTGGGAATCTTATAAATCTTTTAACGTGCATCACATTACATGGTCTTCTTCATGTCTGTTCCATTTTAAAAAAAAAATTGTTAATATAGTATTTTGATTATTATATTATAGCGTGGTGGTGATTGTCGTGTTACACTATTTAATTTTATTTTGTGAATCCATGACAATTTATACACTTTATTTTTTTATTGTTATTTACAAATATATTTATTATTGCTCTAATTTTATTATTTTTTTTAATAATCAAAAGAACTTTTTTTTGTATAAATTATATACTACTCGATATGCTAGTATGGAAACGGCTTCATATTTCAAAAGTGAGGGATATTTGAAGGTAGAATCAAGTGCAGATCTACGTAGTTAAAAAATTACTATTTAATGGTGTGTTTGACATTTTTTCCGCCATCTTGGATCCAGCATATTGAATCAAACTTTTTTTTTAAAATAGGAAGGTGAACATAAAACGAGGTAAAACGCCCCGTTGACATTTTTTATTTTGTACTAACTTCAGAATTACATACAATAACAAACTTTAAACTGTTAATTCTGGAATTAATCGCCCAAAAGCTAATAATAACAACTTTTGTAATAATAATAAATAATAATAATAATAATAGGATACACGATAATACAAAATAACGAATAATTTTCAACTCTACTGCAAATTGAATGGCTAATTCAACTGATATTATTTACTTTAATTATCACAGTATTTAAATGGAACATTTACTTAAATGTTTTTGGTTATAAATTACTTAATATGATAAATTTTGAAACATAATATTTTACAAGAAATGTTCTAAATGCTACCCTTCGTTTCTTTGATTTACCTCTTTTAATTACTACTGCCATTTTTATATTTTTGCAACTTTGCTTATAACTCGAAGACGAAAGCATTTACCGAGAAACGGTATCAACCATCGTTTTTCTCGTAGAATGTTACAGTAAAATCATTTATTACATGTCCACCGTCCTATTTAAAAAAAAAATTCAATTGATGAATCCAAGGTGGTGGACAAAGGTTTCAAACGTACTGTAAAGTAATAACTTTTTAACTCGCTAGATCCGCACTTGGTTTCTAATATCAGTTTTGAAATATGAAGCCTTTTCAAAATTAGCTGATTCTAATGTTATAAAATATTTGAATTCAAGAGTTCCTTAAAAAAGTGTTAATTTGTTTGGATGTTTTTATGCAAATATAATTAATATTAATATTACAAATTTCATAAATTTTAATAGTAAGTTAAATTCAGTATGTTAAGGTAATATATATTTTTCTTTTTTTTTATATTTCATAGTAGATGGGTGTAATATATATATATTATTTTTATTTATATTTATATATAAATATTACAATTTTAGTATTTTCCGAATAATTATTTGGTTTATGAATTTCGTTTAATGGAAGTAATATTGTGTATTGCAATATTTTTCTTTTATTTGTTTATTCAGAACGAAGAATAATATTTTTCTCAGCGCAAGGTTTGTTGTCCTTCGATACTCATTTTCTTGCTCATTTTATCACCATCTCTTTTTCTCATTACATGTACTACGTATTCTCTCTCTCGCTCTACTTGTTGGTTAGTTCGTCATGGCCGTTAGGCACGGATAAGGACCAAGCTTTTTGTATTGTTGTGACCCTGGTTCTCTCGGTCGGATATTTACGTACTGTATTCTGAAGCCGCATCGCGTATTACTGTACAATAAATAATAATACTCTTTCGTGGCTTACGATACACATCAGTTCTGCTACTACTAGTATTATACTTTCAATTACGAAACCAGTTTACTGAATTACATCATTAAATAAGTGTATTTTTACGCGTCCATGCGCGTATTTATTTATAATATATTTTCATTCTTGTAAAAGTACTAAATTTTCCTTTTCTGTTTTCAAGTCAAAGATTTTTGAATATATTTACGTCACATCTATCTCATTTTTATGAAAATATAATTTATTTATAGATAAATTACTAAATATATACAACTGTAAAATTTATGAGAAAACAGTTTCTCAGACTACGTAATTGATAATTGATAATTGATAATTAGTACTTCGATCTTCAAATACTTCATTTTGTCTCTTCATAAAATTAGATTTATTTAATATTTGATTATTACATTTTATGGGAAAATAAGTTACAACACTTGTTAAAAGTTGCCTCCATCATGCGATTCACATAATTCAATACGACGTTTCATGCTCTTAAACACACGTTGCAACGTTTTTTGAGGAATTGCAATGACACATCGTTAAATTATGCTCTGCAATTCGGGAGTAGTATGAAGATGAGTTTTGGAAACGGCATCGTTAAGGAATCTCCACAAGAAAAAGTCAGGAGGGGATAAATCAGGAAACTGAGGGGGCCATAACCCCTTCGAAGTCATTTGTCCGTTAAAACACTAATCCAAGAAAGTCATAATGTTGTTGGCTGTATGAGCCGTACCATTATTCTGCTGAAACCACGTGTACTGTAGCCGGTCTGCAGGTATAGAGTTACAAATTGTTGCACCGTCTTTATGTAGCGCTCACAGTTCACTGTACTGTGAAAGAATGTCATGAAGATTCGCCTACGTGAAATTGCACGCTAAACACCCACGTTTTGTCCGTGCAGAGGAGACTTTTGTAGCTGATGTGGATACTCCTTACACCAAATACGTATTTATGAAGGTAGAACCATGCCTCGTCAGACCGAAACCAATTATAGAGTTCTCCATCTGGTGTTACAGATGAAGTGAACCGGTGACAGAAAGCTACACGTTTTCCAGTGTCTGCAAGTAACAACACGAATTCTGTACGGATGCATCTTTAATCACTTGCGTAATGCCGTGTGAGCACTGCCGACGGAGAGACCATTCTGGCTAGATAGGCGTCGCATAGACCTCTTGGGACTAGCAGAATATGCAGCCTGCACGTCGATCAACATTTTTGGTGTTAGCACTCCCAGTCGACCACTTTTGGCTGAATCTGCCACATTCCCTGTCTCTTGGAACTTGTCGGACAGGCGGTTGATAGAGGTCTTGTTTGGCGCATCCACACCATATTTTTCTGTGAAGACATTCTAGCACGTCTAATTTATTGGAAGACAATGAATACTCTTCGCTGCAACCCATTTTTTCTCAACTAAATCAGTAACAAATCAGTAACTAAATTGCGTCACTTTTTGAACACTCTGTGTATAGCCTATAGTAAAATTAATCTTATGGTAATCCGATCGAAGTGATTAGTAATCCGACACCTGATGTCATCCGGAAGGAGTCCGTTTTCTTTTGTCTATCGTGGTGAAGAATGTAATCATGGATAAAAAATCAAAACGAGTAAATAAGACTTACATTATATATACACTAACGAAAGTCGAAGTATTGAGTTGTTAGTGTGTTTTTTTTTATATGAGGTGGTGATTTTATATGAGGTGGTTTCTTTTTTAAAATATTTCTGACCTCAGTGATGTTAATTAAAACCCAGCAATTAATGCTAAATTTGATTACTCGTATTCAATTCTGATAAAGATGGTAAATATACCTTATCGAACTTGAACTTGATTTCTATAGGGTTACGGAACAGTTGTCACGGTAGCAGATAATCTAATTACCAACCATTCACGAAACGATGACGGGAGTGCGGTTTGTTATTTGCTAAGTTGATTAGATTTAACAGTAGTTATGTGAACCTTGTTCATTTTGCACTGAATTTAACTAACTGAACTCTAAATCTTGTAATTAATCAAGTGAATATTAAAATAAAGCACCAACGAAATTACCAGTCGTAATTAATATTGGAAGCTAAGCTATGTTTGATCAATGCCAGAAATATTGTTATTTTTTTAACAATATGATCATTATTTTGAGAGACATAAGTCATCACCGACGGGGACTGTCGAGTAGATAATTTTAATGTATCCTCAATTTGGTTTTCTTTTTTTGTTAGCTTAAGTGTAGACAATAATTACTTGAAAAATTAATTCTATAAACGTTTCTGAAAAAAAAGTGTGTTTTTTGTATATTTTGAATAAAATTACAATTAGCTTACGTATATATTTCCGCCTAATTCAGTTAAAATTATCATTTTATGTTTATTATTTTTGTAAAAATTTTACTTTTCCTATTATTCCTAATTTTCTAAAATCGTAAAACAAATTAAATAATTACAGTTAAACAACGATGATGCTGACAGTTTTTCGACATTTAAAAAAATATGTAGCTAAAAATATAACCCTTCCCACAATAATAAAGTTAAAAAATAATTTTTATCATTAACAACCTAATTTATATTTTATTTATTTAAATATATTCATATAATTTTGAGGTGCGTTATGAAAAATTCTTAAACAATAATTGCAGATTTATTTACTAACTATTAGAAAATATAAAAATTCAGTCCCACACCAAATGTATTAACAAATTAAAACGATTCAATAAAATATTTTTATTCTTTTTAAATAAAACATTTAAAAAAAAATTCAAATGTAAAAGAAATAAGCCGGTAAAAAGACCTAGAACTTTCCAGGTTTCTCGTCGATAGACTACGACTTTGGATGGAAATTAAGTGGATTATTAAAGTACACAAGTAAAGAATTATATAAAAAATTATTCTCAGTATTACAGTAGTTCTCCAATCCTTTAAATAATTGTGACCGAAAATAATCGGATTATTAATTTATATTCAGAATTCATCGCCCAAAATTTTGTTAAAATCGGTTTATCAATTCTGTAGATATCATGCAAAACTATATCTAACGAAAAAAGTAAATAAACTAATAAAAATAGGCTTGCTCTGCACCCCATTCATAACTTAAATTACCCGAATATATAACCAAATTGATATACCAAAGTATTGGAATAATTTAATTAGTACAAGAATGTGATTTTGAGTCTAGAAACGATAAAAAAAAGGAAAAAGGTTGTTTGGCCCCTCCCTCCAACTTAATCAGAGTTTGAATAGCCTAAACACAAATGCTAAAACGTAGCTGCGGAAGAGCATTAGATAATATAAAAATATTTATCTACTTTAAGAATAAAATTTTGAGATAAGTTCCGTCAGAAATCAACATGCCAAATTTCATTCAATCGATCTATCCAGTCTGGAGATATCAACCAAAGAGTAAGTATTCATGCATACTGAACGTACATTTTTCCACAATTTTTCAATCCTAAATCTTGTTTTCTTTTTCTGTTAGAGGTCCATGAAACGAGAAGATCTGCAAAAAACCTGACACGTCAAATTTGTCTCAATTATCATATTTATTTTCTTTTTACCATTTTTACCTGTTTAGCCGGGAAAGTCACATAAAGGAATTTTAGTTTCTTAAAGTGTTCTTTTAATTGTTTTAAATAATAGGGTGTTCAAAAAGTGACGCAACCTTAAAGAAAAATGAGTAACTTACAATAGTTGTTGAAAGTGGCTTCCATCATGCGATTCACATAATTCAATATGACGTTGCATGCTCTCAACCACATGTTGTAACGTTTGTTGAGGAATGGCAGCGACACATCGTTCAATTTCGCCCTGCAATTCGGAACGGGTGAGGATGAGTTAAGGTATTCCCGCAAGAAAAAGTCAGAAGGGGATTAATCAGGAGACGGAGGTAGCCACAATACCTTCGAAATCATTTGTCCATGAAAACACTAATCCAAGAAAGTCATAATGTTTTTGGCTGTATGAGCCGTAGCATTATCCTGCTGAAACCCCGTGTGCTGTAGCCGGTCTGCAGGTGTAGTGTTTACAAATTGTTACACCATCTGTATTTAGTACTCACTGTTCACTGCGCCATGAAAGAATGTAATGAAGATTCGCCTACGTGAAACTGCACACCAAACAACAACGTTTTGTCCGTGCAGTTTATGTGGAAACTCCGTACACTAAATGCGTGATTTCTGTGAATTTACATATCCATCAAGGTGGAACCATGCCCCGTCAGACCAAAACCGGTCATCGAGTTCTTCCCATCTGGCGTTTCAGATGACATGAGCCGCCGACAGAAAGCTGCACGTTTTCCAGTGTCTGCAGCTAATAACTCGTGAACAACACGATTCTTGTACGGACGTATCTTTAAACACTTGTGCAATGCCGTGTGGGCACTATCAACGGAGAGACCGACTGGGTAGACTGGCATACAGACTTCTTGGGACTATGGGACTAACAGAATATTTAGTTTGCAGGTCGATCAACATTTTTGGTGTTAGCACTTTCGGTCGACTACTTTTGTCTGCATCTGCCACATTCCCTGTCTCTTGGAAATTGTTGTTGATGGTGGACTTGTTTGGTGCATCCACACCATACTTTTCTGTGAAGGCATTCTGGGTCTGGGCATAACTGTCCCTTCTAATGTATTGGGTAACAATGAAATGCTGTGCTGCATCATGTAACCCATTGTTTACAACAAACATTCTTCCATAAGGTTGCATCACTTTTTGAACCCTTATATTTCCAGTTGTATTCCGTGGTATTGGTGTTTAATACTTACAAAAAAAAAAATCAAAAAAAATACTCTACATATGAATCAAATCCCAATAAATCTAAGCCTTTTTAACTTATAGAATTCTCTTAATATCATTTCAGCCTTCCATATAATTAGAAAAATAGATTAATATTTGTAGCAAAATAGATACATTTATAAAAATATGCATTATGAGAATGTCTAATATATTCATTAGGATTTTAATATTTTTTATACCATGAGACTTTAAAAAGCTAAGAAGTAATTTTTTACCGACAGTAATATTCTACTATATTTTATTGTATAACAGGCGGGAATTACTCTACAATATTGAGTTTTTGTAATTTGAGAACTTAAATGTACATCATATATTTTACAAGAAAATATTATTTATTATTTCATTCCACTTAAAATGAGAACTGATGATGTTTTCCTTCTAGAAACATTTCTTTTATTTGGGAAACTTCTGAAAAAAATCAATTCTTTGTTGTAGTACTAGAAATAAATAAATGTTTTTCTACATGTATATAAGGATTTCTACATTAAATAAGGATGAATTGTACAGAGTGATTTTTTAGTCCTATTACCCAATTTTAAATGTAATTTAAGAAAGGGAAATTTAGGTGGAATAAAAATATGTATTCGTTACTTACAAAAGAGATTTAATAAAAAGCTATTACTTACATAATTGTTAATGAATATGCACAAAATGCCCACCCCTTGCGGTTATACACTCACGGACTCTTTTCAGCATATTAGCAGAAACCTTTTTAAGAGTTGCATTGGAAATATTCGTGATTAAGTCTGTAATATTGACCTTAAGTTCATCAATAGTGTGAGGATTGTTTTTGTAGGTCCCGTACTTAATATAGCCCCACAAAAAGTAGTCAGGAGATGTGAGGTCTGGAAACCTTGGAGGCCATAAGCCCTTGCTTATTCGATCATCAAAGAACTCTTGTAAAAATCCATGGTTGCTCGAGACGTGTGGCATGTAGCGCCACTTTGCTGAAACCAACAATACCGTTCTTGAGGTTCCAGGAGGGACACAAATTAGCGCACAATATTCCTGTATACTTCACCATTTACTGTTTGTTCGAAGAATATGGGTCCGACTATACGATGACGAGATATCGCACACCATACACCAATTTTTTCAGGATACAAAGATTTGTCTTGTAAAGCGTTAGGTTTTCAACCGGCCAAATTCGACTGTTTTGACTGTTCACATAACCATCGAGATGGATCCAAGCTTCATCACTAAAGAACACTGTGTTGTAAAATTCAATTCTGTTATCATTTACGAGAGACCTAAACCAACGGCAATATTGCAATCGCTTGTTTAAATCTGGAGGCTGAAGCTCTTGGACTAATCTTACCCGATACGGACACAATTTCAATTTTTTAGCAGCTTTCTGAACACTCGAATATGACAAACCAACTTGCGTGGAAAGTTTTCGTAAACTTTTCCGTAGAAAATTGAGCAATCTTGTTTTCACATTCTCTAAAACGTCATCTGTCAAGCGAGTTGGTCGACCACTACGTTTTCTGTCGCAAACACTACCTGTCTCTCGAAATCGGTTTGCTAGCCTAGAAATTGACATTTTTTCTGGCGGAGGAACACCAACAAATTTAATTTGAAATGATTCTTTTACACTCGCGTACGATTTCGTAGCAAAACATTGTTTATGAATGAAAACTCGTTGTTCTATGGTAAAATACATTTTGGTTGTAACACGACGGAAACGGCACAAAAGTTTAAGCAGATCAAGGAGAATCAACTCACACTGCCGTATCTATACCGGTTGAGTAGCGCTACCAACTTCGTGTCACAAAACAATATTTCATTTTTTTAGAAAAAAATTACCAGACATTAACAAATGGGTAACAGGACTAAAAAATCACTCTGTATAAACAGCTTTCTATACATATTGTAGGTCCCGGGAATTAAATAATATTGTAGTTTATCGTGGTTAAAAAATTTGATCAAAGAAAGGATGCACGTTAACGGTACATTTTCATGCTAGTATGTATACCAGTACAGCTTTAGGTCTTTAAGCTATTATCTTGTTTCTATTCTATTGCAGGTCATCTCCGTGAGTAGATTACTAGTAATCGACCTAGCTAATCTTCATTTTAACGTTGTTTTTATTTTTTATGTTAATAATAGGTAGTTGTTAAGAAATAAACCGGTATTTCAAATTATCTTTCATAATGCTACATTTAATTTTACTTTGATTAAATAATAATCAGTTTTATTTATCCTAATTCATATTTTTCATAAAAAAATAGTATAACGTTGTAATGTAAATAAATGTATTTGTTTAAAAGCCGGGCTCCGTGGCAGCGTCTCGGTCTTTCATCGGGAGGTCCCGGGTTCGAATCCCGAGCATGGCATTTTCACATGGTACAAAATTGCCATTTCAACTCGACCTATGGAGCCATACCTGACGGTAGTACCAGAAGATAAATACGATAAACATGAAAGTAAAATGGATCATAAAAAAATTGACAAAGTAGTTTTAATTATTACTCTATATACGCATATAGTCCTTACTTAAGATTCGGTCAATTAAGTACTTAAAAGAAAGTTATAGCACAATAAAATTTCCTATTTAATGAATTATAATTCAAGAACAGTTTGCAAATTTATGATAAATGCGATATATTAATATTAATATAAAATATTGAATTTCATTTTAATGTTAGTACAGTATTTTCTAACTACTATTTGTTTTAAATTCCCCTCCCCATAAGCTATAGAACGTTATTTAGTCGCGACTTAAAATGGAAATTTTTGCGCAACATAAATGACACCTTCCATTTTTGACTATTCAATGGACTTATCTGGATGAAATTTTCCTATGAAATCATACTAAAAATTTAACAAAAAAGTGGTAAAAGAGTTATTCAGGTGGGTTTTCTACTTTTAACCCGAACATTGACATTTATTTATTTTTTTATTTATTTGTACATTATACATTATAGAATCATGTACCACGTGATCAGGTTTGGAAAGAGAAACAAAAGTAGATATCTTGACGTTAAAGAATAGATCTTATACCAGGAATAATAACCTAATCATTTTCTCCAGGAATAAATTTTCGCTTTACATGGCCATTAAAACTGTCCATTAGAAATATAGAAGATTTTCGTAATAAAGCCCCTGGTCGACGCTTCCAGACGCATTTAACCAGTCCAGTACTAATTCATTATTCATCCATCCCTATTCTTGTGCTCGTATGCCAGTATACGGTGGAAAGTTTTCACTTATCGGTAGATGTTTTCTTTTAAAAATTACGTTCAGGGGGTGATTTTTCCCGACCGAAAGTATTACCGGCATAAGCGAAGCCACAAATTTTTTGTAACCGGCAGCCAGTTCGTATCTGAACACTCTTTGCACCTACACATCCTATTGTTGGTAAATCACCGATATTTGGTCCGTATTCCCGAATGGTTTCTTTTTCATAATCTTTGAAATTTTATTAGTTTATCTTTGTATGCTTCTGTGTGTTCTATTGTCTTCTTTCTAAGAATAGAAAAATTATGACGGCAAAAAAATCGGGTTACCCAGTTATGACTAACTTTATATTCATCTCGCTGGTATTTAATTTATAAGGCTATCATCTCACACACTTCTGTAGAAATCGCGTATCCAAACTTATGTACATTCTACGTATGCCCTGCAAGATTTCCTCTATTCCCTGATATTTCGCTTTTTTCCGCCGAAATTGCTGTCTTTATTGATTGGCTACTAGAGAGTGGTTTTCTTTATTTCAATAACTCACGAATGCAGGACTCTCTACATCAAATTTTCTGCCTGTAGCACGATTTCCATGTTCCCTGTGTATACGGTTGTTGCCACAATGAAAAGTAATCATAAAATTGCTACAAAATGATCGATAAAAATATTTTCGAATGAAATAAGAATAGCCTATTTGTGACAAAAATGCAAAGGACAGCTTCCGATAAGTCTGTTTCCACTTCGTAGATAAGAATTTAATTTTCTAGTGATGGTTATTATTCTAGCTAAACGTTTTTTACAAAAAACATTTTATTTCACTTTATTTAGGTTCTTAGTTAAAACATAGCAGTTTGTTTATCAATTCAATATGGATTTGATTTATTGAAGTTTAATGAATACATCATCAATGTGAATCTTAAAATCCATGTACGACGCGCAGGCGTTATACATGGATATTATTATAGTATTATTAATGAAAAATAATAATATTGATTTCTGTAATCTTTTTATTTATACTTTATTTTCTTTTTATCTGAACGTAATATTCTTTATGGCTGTGGTTAACCTCAGTGAAACAATACTTAACGGTTGATCGACTGTTTCAATATGTACTTTAATTGGTTTTCCTTGTCTTTCTATAAGAAGCAATTTTATTCAATTTTCAACTCGCACAACTCATCCAACGGATGGGTTGGATGATCGATTACTAGAGACCGGATTATATACAACATGAAGAACTTCAAATATGCATGAAAAGTGTCAAAATATGCAACCTTAAATAATAAAATAATAGTAATTTTTAGTTTTTTTATTTCAAAATCGGCATACCATTAGTAAGTAGTTGAATAACATATTAATAATTAATAATTAAACATTTTGTTACTTTTGTAAATGTAAACAATCAGGTACTGCCCCAATGTTCGGTGATAAGATTGTGTGGAAAACATTATTACTCTATAACAAGCAGAAAAAAAAAATTTTTTAAAATAGAAAAAAATCTCCATCTCAAAATAGAGATATTTTAAATGACCGAAGGGTCATTACACATCCACTAAAGTAAACTGGGCAGTATTTTAATTTGGGTACTATGTTAGCACTTACTGTTTCTGGCAAAAGTTCACCCATCCTATTAATAAAACTATCAATTTGACACAAAGTTTCAAAGCCTGGGTTATTGTTCAAAATGTTCTCAAATTTTTCTATAAGTTTACACGGCAATGCGAAGTTCATTTAACAGATTTTATTCATTGAATAGATTTAGTCAACGCCAAACCTTGAGTTTCGATTTTTAATACTCACATGAATGTGAGAAAAATGGGTGCTAATCACAGCTATGTTTTTTTAAATACTAGAATCGTTAAATGCTTCCTTGGACAGAAGATTCAGGAACTATTTTTTAATGCCCTCATTCACAAATCTGGCGATCGTAGAATGATTTGCCTTTTCAAGGATCTTGCAGGTCAATAGGAAGAAGAAGGCTCTATTTTTAATCCACCGACAATTAAATTCGCAATGTAACGGCCAAAGTTGTCTATAGTTTCGTCAGCTGAAATCCAAATAATGCTATCCTTGAGTTCACTGGGTATTTCTTCCAGAATATGTAGGTAAATTGTTGAAATGTCATTTTTTTGTTGAAATGTAGATTCAACTGGTATATTTTGATTCAACAAATATTTTCGTAGAAATTTTTGAAGATAGGATTTGTAACTTTATGAAGAGAAGTATTACTTGTAAGCAAAGCTTCACATAAATCCATACTAATGTCGTTTTTTTTGTTTACCTTTGGAAGTGAAATCACTGCTACTTGCCGCTGTTATAAGTTGTTGACGTGGACCTTTTGCAATCCTGCGATATGAAGACTTGTCCCTGACATGCTGGTCTATTTGAAACTTTTCGTGCACGAAATATTTTTCTCGCAAACTCGGCAATATAAAACATTCTCGTCGTATGTAAATGTTCCAGGATAGTCAGCTACCCACGAAGAGAGACTTTTTTCGGGTGGCATGGTACACACATTAAACTTTGTACAAAAATAAAAAATTAAACTGATGCAATGAGCGCGTCAACATGCGAATTTAATTGCGTAGTGGGAGGAGCGTTGAATAAGCGTGCGCGACGCAGAACAGTATCGTCCATCGTTGTCTCATGTGAATCTGTGTTTTACTTGGCCTCATAACAATACTACGCGCGGCTGCTAAGTACGTTCTGAGTGCCGTCTGGCTAATTAGTTTGGCCGGTTACAACGTAATATTTCATTTATTAACTAGGTACGTTACCAAAAAATATTGTAAATATAGCGAAAATATGCATAATCACTAGATTTTAAGGAAAATATGCAATAACTGGTGTAAATGGGCTTAAAATGCAAATGCATATTACTAATATCAGCGTTTGGCTGTTAAGATATTTATTAGGACTGATTTTTGAATTGAATTAAAAATTTTCTTATGTTTAATTTTATATTAACCCCCATGTTGGTTATCTGGTTTTATGACGCTACGTTTCAGTTAAGGAAAATATCTTAGGGATGGTATTAATCGATGAAGACTACCGTACTGTATTTGGGATTTTGTTTTATTTTAGAATGGTATAATCTTCAGTACAGCAAAATTATGGACAAATTTTGTTTTTATTCCAGATTTCTCAAAAACTACTGCAGATAAGGTTCTAGGACCTAATTTCTTCGATTTTTTAGGTCAAGACCCATAAGAAATCACTAATTCTGCTCCTTAACGTCCGAAAAATTTCAGTGCCGCCTCATTTCACCGGAGTAGCTGAAATCCAAGCGAAATCTTTCACTAGCCATAACTCGCAAACGAAGCATTTTAGGACATGTGTTTATATGAACTTTTTCCATATTTTCATGAGTAAAATAGGTTATGAAAATCCAGGGAGAACTTCGCGATACACCCTTTTATGTATATATACCCTTAAAAGAGTATAAATGTGTATATATATATATATGCATATACATGTACACATTAATTACTTAATGTATACCTAAAAAATTGTATAAACAGAAATTTTTTAATTTTTATTTCACGGGTTTTATACACTATGTAGTCCTGGATGTAAGCTTATTTAAAGTATATTTTCAGGTTCATGTACAGAATAAAAAACTATAATTTGAATATTATAATAATATTTTATAAAAAAGAATGAACAAATTTTTAAGTGATTTTTTTCATGCAGATTTATTAGTTTTAATATATCTACAGCTAAAAAATGTTATATATACTCTTAAAGAAGAATTATAGATAAATAATTAGATTAAATAATAGATAATTATTTGTTTTTCCACTTTTAGAATGGAAAAATAGCTCAGTTGTTACGGTGTTTTTATAATAAATAAACTGGAAGTATGAAACGATGTCATTACCGAAGTCTCACTCAACATGATATTATTAGACTTGCATCCAAATTATTGAAATAACAAGAATAAAAATTCTTACTTCATTAAGTAGTTTTTAAGTTATTTCCATTTACATAACCCCTAGAACAATACATTTAACACCCGCTAGATAATAAAACATCCCCTAGAAAAAGACAACAGTGTCTTTTTTTTCCTTCATCACAAATAAGTATTTCATTAAGTCTAACTGCTTTATTTAAAACATTTAAAATTTTTACTTAAATAAGTAATAATCAGTTTTATACTAATCATTTAAAATCCCCTTCAAAATAAATTTGACTAATTCTCTGGGCTTTTCGATATTTTTTTTTTATTTCGATCAGTCGCATGGTAATTGTATGATATTATCCGTTTCTTTATATTCTGTAATTATATTTTATTTCAAAATACTTCTACATTTCATTTAAATAGTTATTTGCTTCTTTATTCTAATCATTATCTTCTTACGTTTTTACACCTTAAATTTGCTTCAATTAATAAAATAATTGAACCTGATTTTTTAAAAGTATTGATGAATCATCAACCTTTCTTGTTTTTTGTGAAAATTATGCGAATTTAATTTATAGGAAATTTAGGAATTACGGTGTCGTCTTACAATTTATATTTTTACTCTCCATAACAAAATGTGCGTGGGTTTGTTTGTTTGTTGTGTGTGCTCGCATTTTTATTTTAGCTGCTATTGACGCAGAGCGTAGCAATTGTACGATTTATACTTCTTGATACGAACGATTTATCTAAAATTACATTTGTGGTTTGGGGATAAAAAAGGAAAACATTGGGGTTAGAGCTGTGTTAAAAAATCACAACTCAAGAAACAGCTAAAACTGTTCAGAATTTTGAAACTTTTCTTTGTAAAAGTTTTTATTGTTGTATGCTAAATTCATGAACCTTATTTATATACACTTGGCAAAAACATTTAACAAAATCGTGTGTAATGAAACATAAACCATGTAATATTTTCGCGGCGGGCCTAATTTCGCCTTTTTTTCTAGTCTAGTATAAATGTTTTAATAATTTTTATTGAGTATAATAGTTTTTAATATAGCAGCTTCTAATTATTCGTCCTGGTTTCGATTCCCGAAATTTATTTTGACAAAAAAGACTTTTTGTCTTTTAATGGATGTTTTCTTATTTTTAATTAAACGAGTAATTTAGTAATAGTGATCATGTTTTTTTTTTTGTTCAGAGTGTTTTAACGAACCCAAAGTTATCTCAACTTGACATGTTAAAATTTCTAAATATGTTTTGTTACGTACTTTATTTAACTTTATTGTTACTAATTATTGCTGGGGTAAAGTAAGGGCCCAGTTGTGAAATTTCAAATTTCAGGTATATTGAAATTGATCTAAACTAACAGAAGAATCTACAGCAGAAAGTTCTTAGACACGATTTTTTATCATTTATGATTTTTTTTTTTTTAACTACTCACAAAAAATAATTTTTTACTGTATAGCTTTATAAATTACGTAAAAAATATTTCAACATCATAATTATTTCTTTAATAGTTATTAGTTTGTTAGACGTTAAATCTTTTTTTTTTTTTTTTTGTAAAAAAGTTTGAATGAGTTCGTGTGGATCGGATACCGGTTGGTTATCGCAAATGCGATATTAATACCGTGAAATAATATGATTAAATTACTTAAGTTCTGGTTGGCTGAAAGAACATCATTGTTTTATTGTAAGTAAATTATTTGAAGTAAACCTTTTTTCTGTGTTCTAGTGGAAAGTTTATTTTCAGTAACCTACTTTTAAATGAAGACCATAAATACATTGTTTATTGTTATGTTTCGTTGTTAACAGAACTTTTACATATATATATAAAATTTATTTCAATTTAAATAAATTATTTTTAGCGTGTTTATCTATACTGAAATAGTTTCAGTGTTCGTGTTTGCCATAGACCTGAGAAACTACAACGTTACTCCATTAGGTCGATGCAATTAAAAACAAAGAATGATTTCAACAGCTGGAACACAGTCGTAATAATTTAATTATGATAATATCTTTCCATTATTATTGATTGGTTGGTTATTTTCTTAATGAAATTTATTGATGAAAAGTTAAGATACGGCTGAAATTGTTTAAATAGATCTCAAACATTCTGCAGTCTGACACTTTTGTCCCTCTTTTCACAGATTGTTAAAATTAAAGGTTTAACACTTTTACTAATAAAAGATTCGAAAAAATGTACGATTGTATTAATGATTAAAAATTTAAATAGCCGCCGTTAAGGAATTTTCAAAGGTAAAGTTTTCAAACTTACTGTATTTTGTAGATGTTGGATACATAACACCAAATTTCATTATAATATTTCTACCCATTTCTAAGATACACATCTTTATTGAAACAACCATTTCGGACAGAGGAAAATGAAATGAAATTTTTTTTTATTAGGCAAAATAGGAACAATTTACATTAAACAAAAGGTAAATTTCAATATCGATAATTTCTTTGAAAATATGAGAAACTGAATGTGATTAATATATTAATATATTTAATCAAATGCACACAGACGCGTGCTAGCAGTTTTATTTTTTTAAGTTTAATTTTTTTAGCTCTCTGCCAACAATTACAAAAAAATAACATTTTTTTTGAATTGGCAGCTGTCATATTTGTGGCAGTGATTTAAAACGTATGTCTGACTAGAAAAAATTTCGATTTAGTTGTATTACAAGATAAATATTATATATTTTGTCAAAAAATAAAAATAATAAAATAAAAAAGTGGAAATTATTACAGATTGAGTTTTAAAAAAAAAAGAATCTTAGTTTGAAATTATCGAATTCACGACCACCTATTTTTGATAAGAAATATTGAAAATAATTCTGAGAATTGAAAAAAGAAATAATTGTGGTGGTTATTTGTTATTGTTATCTTCACTTATCACTTCATTCATCATCAACCGGCACTTAATCCTATGTTTCAGTATTTTGAAACGTGCGTTTTACGATTTCTTTATGGTTAAAAAAAAACACAAACAACAAAGAAATTGACGTTATTCAATATTATCAGTAATAGAATTAACAATAAATGAAATTATCTTTGAAATTAACAATAAATGTAATGATTATGTGCATGAATGGAAGCAAAATATTAAAACTGTTAAACAGTGTAAATACACTGTAAACTGTATGAAAAACAAGTAATCTCTTGGGAAAGGGTTAAATTTATAAATTCCTTGTCAATGTACAAAAAGTGGAACAACGTGGTAGGATTTTTCTTTGTTTCTTTTTTCGTATTTTTTTATAAATATTTAATACAAATAAACGATAAATCTATAATTAATTTTTATCATTAAAACAAATAAAAACATCTTCAAAGCACATCTTCAAAGTTATTTAAAAACTAGCAGACTCGGCAATGCTTCGCTATTGCTAGATTTGAATATATATATATATATATATATATATATATATATATTTCATTCCATTTATATACATATATATAGAGAATAAATGAACACAATTGAAAATTTGATAAAACATTAACAAAACGAACATTACGGAACTTCACAAATTTAACCTTTCTTTCTTTTCCCTTTCCCCCTTTCCTTTCTCCCTTGTACCCACTTTCCTTTTTCCTATTTTCATTTTTAACATATTCCCCTTCCCCTATTACCAATTTCCTCCCCATTTCCCTTCCTTCGCCCATTTTTCTTTCCCTTATTTCCCTTTCTCCTTTTCCCTTTCCATTTCTATTTCCTTTTCCCCTTTTTCTTTTTTCCATTTTTACCTTCTTCCCTTCACCTTTTCCGATTTTTCCCTTTCTCCCTTTTCCCTGCGTGTAAATCGGTCCAGAAGTATTTTAGTCTATAGCGGATACACATATCGGAAACATTGAAATGGAACCGTAAACTATTTAGTATAGCGTGTGTTGCTTTTATGTCCAACAGATAGCGCTGTTTTTTCAAGAAAAGCATGCTTTTACTTGTCACAGGTGTGACATCTTAGATATATAAATAGTAGGTAACAAAAACACGCGCATATTCGAATCCAACGTTGTGTAAAAATTTCAAAGCAATCTGTGAAGAACGTTCGGAGATTTATGATTTTGAACAAACGAATATTTACATTTTTATTTATATAAATAAAAGAGAGCATCAAATTTTTAAAGATAGTTTTAGATGTGTAAAGTTATTGTTTTTAAAGAAAAAAAAACTTTTGTTTCAAAAAGAAAAAACACGTTTTAATATAGAAATTATATAAATCGACAAGGACATCTACGAATAATAAAATGAGAGAAGAAAGATAAAACATTATGAAAACTAAAAAAAATATATTACTCTTATTACGCAACAAGAGTTAATTAATTAAAAAAAAAAAATAAACAAGGAAAAAATTGCAATGAACACTTAGTTAAATTGAAGGAGAACGGCAGAAGTAAACCAAAAATACCATATACATGGTAGATATTTTTTTGAAGATATGAATCTATAGATAGAAAAAATTATAGTCGTGTAGTAAGGCAACAAACAAATTTACGGATAGGAGGTGAATAAAGAAAACCTGTATAAAATTCAAAATTTTTAGAAATCAACAAGAAAATGTTTATAGGTGGTAAGGTAATCTAAAAAAATAAATTATAAAAATAACTAAGAATGAAAGAAAACGGAATTTTTTATAAGACATTTTATATTTTTCTATTACTATCCATTCATTAAAACAGTAGAATTCAGATCAATTTACGTCATTAATCTATTATGAGGATCGGATTATATCGTTACTTCTAGCTCCCTAAACATCGCAGCATAATTGCTTTTGATCCTCTGAAGCAATACCTAACAGTGGTCCCGGAGGTTAGAAAAAAAAAATTATTACGTATTTATGTCATAAAATTGTATGTTTTCGTGTTAATAATAAACGTTAGGCATTTATTTGATTTTCAGGTCAAAAACGAACTATGGTTTTTAGAGTTAATCAAATCAAATATTTACAAGAATTAATTACATTAGTTAGCACGTGCTGTTTAGGTTGTATGATATTTTATGTATAGAATATACATGAATACAAAACATTTACATCTATGATACGATATATATATATATATATATATTTTTCTTTTTTTTTTTCTTTTTTTGGTTGATGATTTTGTCACATAAGCTTGAAGCTTGTCCGTGGATATTGAGATTTTGTAGCGTATGAGAAATTCCACGCCCGACCGGGATTCGAACCCAGAATTTCCAGATGAAAGGCCGAGATGCTATCACTCTGTCACTGAGATCGGCATATTATTAGCTAGATTTTGGTATTTCTTTTTTAACTAATGGTAGTTCAGAAAATATTAAATTATAAGCTTGCTTCGTAATTGTTAATTATCTTAAAATTGTTTCTCTTCGAATAATATTAAAAAAAATATTTTTAACTATGTTACTTATGTACTGAATGTTTTAATGACGTAATTTAAACATTATTGTAAAACAGTTTGAAAAAATAAAAATAAAAATTGGTGACGGTAATGTAAAATGTTAAGTTAGGTACTAATTAGTTCAGTGCATTGTTATAGTTACTTATAATTAGGATACAGTTGTTAAAAATCCTTGTCGTAAAAATATTCTGTAAACACTTTTTATGGATGTACATGTCAAAATAATCTGCTGCTATGTTGTTTTTTCACTCTGTTTCTTAAAAAAAAATCGTTAAGTAATACAGTTAGATATTCCATTTTACCTTTTTTTTTTGTTTTTAGGAAATTATATGTAATGAGATTTCATAAAATATTAATTTTCTTTATTACAGTACGTAATTGCATACTTTGTATCCTCGTAATGAAAATTTTCCGGTTTGTAGTGGAGTTTACCGAAAACTAGAGATAGTAAAAAAAAAATGATGGTGCCGTTAAGAAATCTTTTCTGTGTTTTGTTGTATGAGCAGATTTGCTATCTTTTTACACCTTGATTCTGAGGAATTTTACATGTATAATACACCCTATCGTATACATGTTTTGTATACGTTTTTTATGCTTTGTTCTTTATTTCATTTTTTTTTTTTAAGGGGAAGAAATATTGAAAGAATCATGAAGCAACAGTAATTATAATATCATGAAAATAAACGTTGCAGGTTATATTTACGTAATCTTAAATTACAAAAAATTGTTTTAGATCAGAAAGAGTTAAATTATTTATTCCAGTTTTTCATAAGTTTTGATAAATGTATATTATCCGTTGTACAAAAGCACCTGTCAGAATTGTCTTCTCTGAGAGTAATGATGTTAAGTATACAGCGAGATCCTGTTGTGAATGAAGTAATATCACTTGCACTGTTAAATATCACCTGTATTTTAAGAGGGCTTAACATGCTCATATGCAACCATATCATTTAAAAAGACTACGGTGAACCGTAGTCTTTTCACATTCTAGTCGAGATCACATTCTCTAGAAAGTGATGAAACGCCGGTTATTCTTAAAAGTTTTATTTTATCTCTTACGTTATTTATGATTCACGCCACAACGCCCACAACCATTTCGGTTGTAGCAATTTACATACAATTTACCACTCTAATTTGATTTTAAGAATATATGTGCCAATGTTTACTTGAAACTTAAGAAACTATGGGAACATGAATAATTTTTTTACCACATTTTTTCTTTTTTTAATTTTGTTGAAATTTTAGAATGGTATTAAGCATAAATTTACCCAGATACTTTCATTACTGGGTGAGCAGTATAACATAAAAAGAGATTATTGTATTTTATAGCATCAGATTTCATGTAATTATTTTTTTGAATTACTAAATAGACACTAATGAATTTTAATTAACTTTTCTTGATGGATTCAAGAGTCATTTTGAACGTTTAAATGAGATTTCGTTCTCTTTTTAATAACCTGTTTACAAAATTCTATAATTAATTGTGAAAAAGCATTTTAATTAAAAAATTTCAAGCGATAAAAATGTCAAACCAATAAAATTTTTTACAACTTTCAATGGCATTGTTTGTGGATTTTTAAACGGGAGTTCTTTCTCCCTCCCCATTTTACTTACAATTTTTTTTTTTTGTAATCATTAGGGATGTATTTTAGTAAATGTTTTCATAGGGCAAGAATTAAGCATAAAGAATTTGAAATAATCTTACGAAATTTTTTTGTATTTTGACTGAGGTTACTTTCCAAGTAATAGATAAGAACTACCCGAAAGAACAGTAGTTAAACTTTAGTATGTGTGTAATTTTTTTCTAATAATTTATCAACTCAATTTTTTGTCGATGTTTCTAGGGAAGGAGGCTATAAATAGACAAAAGGAGGCATATTAGTAGACAATAAATTAAAATAATTACGGTGAATAAAATAGTGATTTTTTATTACTGCCGCGAAAACCGAATGTAGTACAATTAATATACCTAGTATACGTGATTACAGGGATGTAAATCCATCCGGTAATATATTGCTAAGAATCCTAAATCAGAGGATGATAGGAATAATGGAAGAGAATGCAGGGGAGGAACAATGTTTGGTTTTAGGAAAGGGAGAGGAACTGGAGATGAAATCGGGCTACTAATTATGGTTGGATAGAGGTATCTAGATTGAGGAAGAAGATATTTAGAAGTCGTTAGTTTTAAACTTTAAATCCTAGTAAATGCAGTTAATTTTATACGGATTTGAATCGTAGATCGTAGATACCGGTGTTCTTTGGTGTTTGGGTTCAATTAACCACACATCTATCAGGAATGATCGACCTGAGACTGTACAAGACTTCACTTCATTTACATTTATACATATCATCCTCATTCATCCTCCCGTAAGGTATTATTTCAAATACCTTACGGTGGTTCCGGAAGCTAAACAGAAAAAGTGAAGAGGATTGAGTCTGTGCTTAACAGATTTAGAGAAGGCATTTGATTGATATAAAGTCAAATCAAACGGTAGAAATTGATGGAGATTCATAAAGAGTAAACGAATAATGGAAAAACAAAAGGTTAGTAGAATTACATATGAGACAAACAGCAATGAAAGTAAATAAGAATGACTGACTGAGTGGATCTAGGTCCAGGTATTAGGCAAGGAAGCTGTCTCTCACTGATACTATCAATATTTTTTACATTGAGAATTTGGTAGCGAATGTATTAGAAGAAAGAGAAGAAGGAATAAATATAGGAGGACGAAAAATAAGATGCTTATGGTTTACTAATGATATGGTAATTCTAGCGGGTGACACACGCGTCAAAGATTTTTGCTAGTCTTGGAGGAAACAATGGAAATAAATATAGGAAAAATGAAAGTAAACAACAAAAAGATTTAAGTTAAATTTTTCAAACATGGCATCGTTTGTATATGAAATTAGTTATAATATAAAAATCAAAATCAACCTTACCAACAATTTATATTATATCCCTAGCGGTTTTGGTCATTCGACCATCCTCAGCAGAAAAGTTTTTCGTAATTTAAAACAGAAATTAAAGATATTATAAAATATTAAAAGCACAACAACTGATCGTCTTTTTATAAAAGTAATTACGTTAATTCAGTAAGAGTGTCTCAGTTGTTATTAAACTTACTGAACTGACGTAATTTTTTTTATACAGTGACGACCGGTTATGTTTTTAATGTTTTATAATATGTTTTGATTTTTATTTTAATTTTTATGCTTTAAATTACGAAAAAGGTTTTCTCCTGAGGAAAGTCGAATGGCGGCAGAAAGCGCTAGGGATATAACATGAATTGTTGGTAAGGTTGATTTTGATTTTTATATTATAACTAAAAAGGATTTAGTATTAAAGAGAACTGAAGAAAGAAAAGAAAAAGTAAAAAATTACAGATATTTGGAGTCTTTGGTGACAGAGGACAGGAAAAGTGCAATCGAAATAAAAGGAAGGATCGTAAGCCTTCAGTAAAAAGAGAAAATTATTACCCAGTAAAAATCTAAACTTAGACTTGAGGAAGAAGGTAACCAAATGCTATATATGGCGTGTCTTGTATGGAAGTGAAATATGGACGTTAAGGAAAAGGGAGAGGGACTGCATTTGAAATGTTATGAAGAAGGATGGAGGAAATAAGATGGATGGATAAAAGGGAGGAATGAGGAAGTAACGAACAGGATTAAAGAAAGAATAACATTTATGTTATTCTTTCATTAAGAAGAACAAAAGAGAAAAGGAAACTTGTTAGGACATGCGGTTAGAGGAAGTGAATTTTGACAAGTCCATTGGAAAGGTCAGTAAAAGAAGAAAGGAAGCGAGGAAGAAGAAGAACGAACTTAATAGATGAGGTGAAGAAATTATAAGGTGACGCAGGAAAAGGCTTAGAATAAAAATGGATGGAGACAAAGATGGCGTAAGGGACCTGCCTCCAGGCAGAACACTGGACAATGATGTAGTCTCAAAATGTAGTCTACTTCAGTAGAACAAATTGATAAATTTTACTTATTGCATTTTGATATTCAGTCTCTTATATCGTCTCTCTCGTTGAGAAGGAAAAATCCCAATAATTCTAAACGATATTTACAAACATTTCATCAGCAAGACATACGCTCATACAATTTATACTTATTTATAATTACTATAATTTATTAATGTTTTATAATCCATAGCTGCTTCTTGCTAACCACAGAATCTTTTTTTTTACCATTAATTCAATCTTCCCTAATCAAAGTTAGTTGTAATACATATATTTTTTAGGTAAATAAAATAAAGAACATTCAGTTATTTTTATCATTATAAAAATTTCTGTTGAATATTTATCGTTTTTGTATTTTTTTTTCTTTTGATAACTATAAACAATTTAAAAAAAAAATATTCTATTATACCTCGGAGGGAAAAAAGATTGTTGTGAGCGACATAGGGTGTAAAATATAGGATGTATGCTTAAGTACTCAATGAAATAAATGTGATATTTGTTATACTTAGAAGTACTAATTTTTAACGGTTTCTATAATCGTTTTAACAGATAAATTCTCATTGAATTTCCCTCACTTAATCGGCCTACGGCCTCTCATCAGGTGGTAATTCTTGCCATTCCCTAACTTGATTAACAGATGCCGTGTTTACGCTTACATTGTATAAATATAATTTGTAAAATTCATATGTTACAAAAATATTGGGCGGCGAGCATTGAGGAAGAGTGTGGACATCAGTGTAAATACATTAGTGTTACCTTTAATGTTATTTGTTCATAAGTGATTTTGTGAGCAGAGTAATAGATTAATTCGTGTTAAAATCAACTGTTTTTATTAAATAATAAAATAGGCATTTGCTTAAAAACAAATATTGGTACTATATTAAACTTTTTAGATTTTTACTAAAAAACAAATGAAAATCTTTTGAAAACAATTGGCAGAAGAATTCTACACAAAAATCACGTTATTTCTTATTTCCGTTCGATAGCTGTCTCTAATAAGAAAAAGGTGACGCTCGTTCAAAGTGTTTAAGAAAATGTGATGGAAAAACTACCTATTGAACTTTTTTTTTGCATCCAAAACACTTCGTATAACTAGTTTTTCATATTATCCTATGACCAATTCCATAAACTTAAACAAACTTTTTTCAGATTCTAAATTATTCCTTTTGACAACATCATAGTTGACGCACAAAATTATTTTTACTAATTATCCATTACAACATATTAATGAACTTAATTTTTATTCCGTCTTTGAGCTTTCTCTTTTCTTCATGCATATAAAAAAAAATATTTAAAAAAACAAATTTATTTATAATAAGATAAAACATCTAGTAAAAGAAATGTAAATGTATACAATATTTATAATTATTTTTGGTTGTGTATTAGCTTAGAAAACCTATGGTAATAGCAGGGATAAGCACGCGGCGCCCGCGGGTGCCATGACGCCCTCAGTGAGATTTTTATATGCCTTCACATACACATATTCACATTAATAGTAACCATATTCCGCAAGATATTCGCGCTTTTCACTATCAAATACATATCGTACTGGTTAAACGGATTTTGTAAATAACCCGTTATGAATAATTGTAAAAGAAAGAGTATTAATTGTTGACTGGAAAGAACAATTTTGTTTTATCGACTTTAAAGGCAAATGTATCTACTTATTGTGTAATAATAGTATGGCGCATCCAATAACTTTTGAATTTATTTTACGTCCTTACTGACAAAAAGGTTGCCGACCTCTGCTAATAGAATGATCGCTTAAAACATAGTGTTCACTTTCTACATGTTTACTAAGTACACGCACGGTTTTTGTTTCGTTCTGAGTAAATTAGTAAAAATATTAATTGGTCACTTACTAGTTGGATAAATTAACTGTGATATTTACCAGTAGAAAAAATAATTGACTTTAGAAATAAGATAATAGATAAATAAATGAGGTATTTAATATCCCCTCCCAATTTAATTCTTTGTTTGTTTTGGGATTATAGATAATCTCAGTTAATTTAATTTTTAAATTATTTTTAAATGGTGTAATTGTGTTTTTTAAGTTTGTTTTTTATTATTATTTCGTTCTAAGTCCAAGAGCGTTTTTAAAATTAAGTCTCTGGTGAAATATTTTTTTAAGATCAGTTTTCAAATAACTATTATTAGCAAATTTAAGATTATAAATCATTTCCTTTTAAGATAAATAATTTTCGGTTAACAAAAAAGAAATTACGAAGACATTGACTTACATTTTTGACATTCATATTTAAGATTTTTCTGTTTTATGTAATCTGATTGCTTTAATTATTATTATTAGGATGTAAAGCTCATCAATAACGTGATATGGGAGCGTTGTTGATTTGATTATTAGTAAACATTCAGTATGATATTACGTATAATATAGAGTAATTTTTCCTTAATTACAAGTATCGGCAATTATCAAAGTTGTTTATTATTATTATTATTATTATTTTTTTTTTTTTATTAATACAATCATTTATTGGTTGTAATTTATTATGGTCGTATGATTTAGTATATTATAGTTTAAATTTTAGGCATAAATGTTTCATATTTATAATTTAAATGTGCTGATATATTTTTATTATTTGGCAACCCCCAAGGCATCCCTCGGGAAGAATATTACTGTATTTTAAAATGGAAAAATTTTATCTGAAGCTTTTTTCGGATACTTCCGAAGTATAAAAAAATAATTCTACAAACTAAAATTGACTTTTTCTTCTTTAATCATTGTGCATTTTTATTCGGTTACTTTAACTGCTACATCCAATTATTTTTTTAAGGTAGATGTTTCATTATGGATTTATTTCATATATGATGTAAGGAAATCATAGTAGCTGCTTGGACAAAAGAGTATACGTATGACAAATAACAATTACAAAATGACCAACCTCTCGTAAATGGATGAAATTTTTACTTCTTAACTTTTAGATGCTTCCGAATAAAGCTTTTTGAAAGCGAGTAATTTTTAACAATGTTAAATGGAATTTAGATTCCCAAAACGGGATTAAATTAGAAATATCAATAGGATTTCCTGGTTTAATGGTTAAATGAGTACAAAATTTGATGGAAATTTCTTTATCTTCTGATAAAGATGAAGCGCGTGTTTAAGACGAACAATTTTTTTTTTTATCTATTCACGCAGAATAAAATTAAAATCTCATGTAATTTCGGCATTATAATTCTTCCGAAAAACATATTTTTATGAATGCAAAGTTTCCTTTCAATATGAAATAAAGAAGTAATACTAAAACAAAGCTAGATTAAAATTATTATCTTGGCGAAATGTGGGATAAAAGAGATTAAAACGAAATTTTTAAATATATATTTTTTTAGAGTATAGGATTTTACGTTACGATAAGTGGAAGTATTAAGAAAATTAGATAAACAAGAATAAAAATTCTAAAATTACTTTTGTAGAATTATAAAAAAAAATAAATAAAAAAAAATAGTTGATTGAGTACATTTAAAATTATATAGAAAAATTGGGGAACAGCGAAATTATTGCAACATTTTATGTAACTAAAAATAAATATTGGTGAAACACTATTGCTAAGATATTCATAAATAGGTCATTTAGTTGTATAGTGCTACTTTATAGAAAATTTGCTGTTCACTGGAATTATGGAAGTGTTATGATGAAACTTTCTTAATTATTACTTTGTATTTTTATTTTATTATTTTATAGAAACGGATATTACAATAATTGGAATAGTTTATAAAAGGTGTTGAAAATGACATTTTCCAACATTAATACACCACTGCACACGTTTCAATTTGTTTTTAAACATTTTAACCAGTTGTACTGCAATATCTCGTACGTATACCGTTATCGCGGTTCTTAGTTGTCAATCGTGCGTGGTCTGTTGCGATGCCCTGCTTGTTTCGCTTCCCCCTTCGTAGAAAGTAATCTGGGGGAATCGGATCGGGCGATTGTGCAGCCCTGAAATCCCTCGAAATGATTCGTTCATAACAATATTTTGTAAAATAGTCGTTTACATGTTAGTTGTGTGCGCTGTGTCGCCATCTTTTTGGAACCATCCGTGATAGATTTCCACTTCCGTTAACTGACTAATGAAGTTTGTTAAAACAGCACAATAACGATCACTATTAACTGTATTTTCAAAAAAATATTGGACCCACAATTCGCGCTCTACTCACACCGACTCAGACTCCAATTTTTACTTCGTGCAAAGATTATTCGTGCAATTCATGGGAGATAGTTGTCGACCACAGTTGTGTATTTCGTTAATAAATACACGCTCCCAGATGAGACCTAGCTTCATCTTTAAAAAAAAATCTAATGTCGGTATACCTACGAAATTTTGGTCAATAAAACGATTAAACCGTTGAGATTAATTTATTCTTTTGGCGCGATCTGTGGGTTAAAGTACTGTAGGTCTGTTTCAGTTTTTGAACACACATTATTTTGTTGGGGAAAAGTTTCTGTTCTTTTCTTACAGCTTTGTGTACGGTAGCAAGCCCGATATCTTGATTGCTGTGCTAACTTAAGCAATCACTTTGATGGACTTTCGGCCAGAGCATCCGAAATATCAAGCAGCTTCTTTACGTTTAGTTTAGGTGGTCTTCCACTTCGATCAGCTTCTTCAACAGAGCCTGTTGCCCGAAATTTTTCGATAAGAGTTCGAAATACATTGCGGTGAGGCACAGGAGTACTTAGAAAATTTTCAGAAAACTTGGCCATCACCGAATAAGTATTCTTGTCACCTTCACGAAAGACTTATTCAACGAGAAAAATGCGTTTCTTTCCCGGAAGTACCATTAAGTTTCTCCCAACTATTGATTTCGATAAACGAAACGAAACACGTTTAATCACAATTCAATGACTGAGGTCTTGATTTTAGCCCATCGGACTGGTCTTGTGGTTAATTCGTTATCACAAATCAACTGATTTTGAAGTGGAGAGTGTTAACGTTCAAATCCCAGTAACTTTTATAAGGATTTGAATACTAGATCGTGGATACCGGTGTTCTTTGATGGTTGGATTTCAGGTAACCACACATCTCAGGAATTGTCGACCTGAGACTGTAGAAGACTACACTTCATCTACATTCATACATATCATCCCCTGAAGTAATACCTTACGGTGGTACCGAAGGTTAAACAGAAAAAGAAAGAGATCGCTTGATTTATTACTGAGTAACGCCCAACGAACCCATAGGGCAATCAACCCAACGCCGAAAGAACAGAATGCACCAGATCTAAAGCATACTGCACAGCGACTTTTGGAACGTACTGTAGAAGATAATCTAGAGGTTAAGACCTGTAAAAGAAGACAAAAAGATATAACGTACAAAATATATAAATTAAGATTTCGAACATCTTCTACATCTGTCGAGGTAAAAATTATTTATATAGTAATATAAATAGACACATTAAATCATTGATCCTATATGTGTATATTTTTAATTTCTCGTTCTCCTGATTTCCGAGTGTTGCAAATACACCCTGTTTCACCTTCCCTCAAGTTATCCACTGCCTTGATGGATTACAATCTTATGAATTATAAACACTTACAAACTACTAACTTATGTTGTTAAACTATACACCTTCACAGATTCAGTGGTGCGGAGATTGATTGAAGTGGTTTATAACAACTTAACGTTTTTAAAGTGATACCACTTCTTAGGACATGCCTGACTTAATCTCAATGAAATTAATGAGACTAAAAAGTTTGAACTTCTTACGGATTACCACTTACTTAATAAAATAATCTAGTAATTAATTCACTTCGTTGTTAAGATGTTATACTGATACCTTTATTTTGTAATCATTTACGGGAAATTAAGTTAATCAAGTTAATAGATTGCGTGTGTATACGTTCATACTGGCTATAGCTTACAAATACATATTATACAGGTCCCTGTGTTTACGGCATCTGCGTGAAACATTTCATAGGGGAATATAAGGGAGTGTTAGAAAATAATAAAACTGTAACATAACAGAAATTTTGTTAATGTACATCACTTACTACCATTAGTATATTTTGGGAAAAAACTCTTACCTTTGTCACATTTAAGCTAGTTAGTGGAATAATCTTACAATTTATTGCTAAGTTAAGTACCAAAGTGTAGGAGATTGAATAAATAATGAATTTAATAATGAAGAAATAATATTAGAAACTACGCGAAAGTTCCTTAATAATTAATCATTTGTGTATATAATATGTAGGAAAAAAAAAATTATATCTAACACAGGTAATTATTTTCGTAATATTTTGTGGTACTTCTTTGTAATTTTTTTTAAAATTTGAATGGATAAACGCCAGAACATATATTAACTGAATCATCTGAAAAAGTATGCGACAGAATTAAAAATAATGATTAGAGTAATAATCAGTATTTTTTATCAGTTAAGATGTTTAACTTTGATGCCCCTCAGTGATTATTATTCTAACTTCCTGTATAACGGTGTAGAAAGTTTTATTTGGTGATCATTTAAATATTGCAAAGAAAAGACTTATTAATTTTGATATATTAACATTCGTGGTGTAAAGAAAATTAAGTAGCTAAATTAATTGAGCCTTTGTTTCTCAGTTACGAGTTTATAATTATTTTTTTTCTACGGTTGCATTATAACGTATAAATTATGCGGCTGGAATCTGTACCCTAGAATCTGAATAATGATGGTCATTATGAAGCAGATTTCATTATAATAAAGGTGTTCTACTAAGCCGGCCTCCGTAATAGCATCTCGGCCTTTCATCCGGAGGTCCTGGATTCGAATCCTGATCAGGCATGGCATTTTCACACGCTAAAAAAATTGTGATTTACTCTCATCCTCTGAAAAAATATGTAACGGTCGTCCCGAAGGTTAAAAAATACACAAAAATAAGGTGTTCAACCAGTCGGAAGCACTGACCATTTTTCAACCACTGACCAATCAGAAGCGGGTATTTTTTAATTTATCACCTTTTTTTACTTTGATTTTAATTGGATTTACTAGCTAGTAAGCAGAGGTTAATTTTAAAGTACACCGATAGGTAATTAAGTTTCTATATTACACTGTTTATCCTTTTGTTGATTATGTCGGATTCTGAAGAAGAAATGTCTTTAACACGATCGATAATAAAGAAAAGGTAAAACGTATGACCGACAACTTGTTGCCACAGAGATTATTGTTTAATGTATTTTTTGAAAATTAAAAAAAAAATTCCGTTAACAATGTATTCTATCACTGATTTAAATCAATAATCCCAATATTTTCTTAGCCGTAGAAAAAATACAGTATGCAACTCTCTATAATGGCCATTAATGCACTCTTGCAAGGTTACGACACTCGTCGAGGCTCGTGGCGTAACTTTCTTCGCACTCGTGAATTAATGGCTATCATTGTAGGGCTCCTTGCATGATGTACTATTATAATACGTTATAATATTGTTCCATGAAATTTATTTACAAAAATTATATTCCGAATGATGTTAATTAAAAAAAAAAAAAAAAAATAAGCAGTTTTTTAATGTTAAGATTTTATACATGTATGTTCCCAATTTTTTTTATTTCTATTCTTTTAAATTTTTAAATAAATTAATTAATTTAAAAAACATTTTTTAAAATTATTATTATTTTTTTTTTATAGCATACATCCTGTCAGAGAAAGTTATGTAAAAATAAGTTAAATTTTAATGAATAGCGTGAACCCTTCCGCTCGTAATGTTAAAAATAATATTTAAATTTAAATTTTATGAATAAGTAAAGAATATATGTTTTGTTCAAATCTGTAGATAATTTTACAATATATATTGTATTAAGAAATGGTAGATGTTCTATTTCACAGTATAAAATAAAAAAAATTCTTCTTGTTTTCCTGGACTGATCAAGAAAAATCATTGGTAATTAAAACAATACGATAAAAAATTAATTCTAAAAAAAATAGATTTAAAGTACATAAAATAATAAATAAAAAGTATATATGTGAAAATATTAAAAATAAAGAGAATCAGAACAAAACCAAAAAATAAGTGAACGTAAATACAGAAAATCTTATTTTTTAAGTGTTATTTTAAAATCTATGAAAAAGTAAATGATTTTATTTTTTAAAGAATCTTTTAATTTTATTTTAATTAAATTTTTGGGAATAATTTTTAAGTGGATTGTTAATTAATTAAAAAAGTTTGATAACAAAGTTATAATACTTTCCTGGCATTAGTTATTTATTCTTATATACTGTAAAAATAATTATACATGATAGATGTTACCTAAGATTTTTTTTCGAGTAGGGAGTTAATTTATGATGAGATTTTATTGTAAAATTATCTTTAAATAAACCAAAAAACGTTTTAAGCTTTCAAAAATGCTGTTCGTTTTTATTTTTTTCTGCTTCTCCACCTCCAAAACTACCTTCCAAGGAAGTTTTTATTTTTCTACATTTACTATGTTAAATGGAAGAAACGAAGAAAAAATCTAAGCTAAGATTTTTTTGAGGTGTGGAATAAATTATGATGAAACTGCATTTTAATATTATTACTAACGTTTATTAAACCTTTTTTATAATATTAAAAGATTAAATAAACTAAAAAGGTTTGGAAAAAAAAGACTATATTTTTGACTAATTTTTGACTATATTTTGACTAAAAAGACTATATCTTTGATCAGCTCCATCCCCAAAGTATTTTTTGGGGGTCGCTTATTTTACTATTATTTCTCTGAAGATATTAGAAAAGTGGTTAAAAATAAGCAATAATTAAGAGATAGATTTTTTAGATTTTTGGAGAAGGGGGAACTTCGGGGCAAAAACAGATTTTTCTCTCATCAAGATTTATTTCTCGTAGAGTACGATTTTTTCAGTAGTTAGAAATATTTCTATGAACAAAATAATGCTGTAAAAGACGTCACGATAACCTTTACTGTTAATTTGATAATGGTGTTATTTGGATAAATTTACGCCTGTATCATTTTCGAAGATTATAAAACCATGGCATAAGAATCATTCAGATCGTTTCAGTAGTTCTCGAGTTTTAAAGAACGTTGGCACAAATATATACACAGATATTTTAACTGATATGTATACATAACCTTCGTTTTGAAGGGTGGAATCAAATTTGAACCTAATTCATTTATAAAGTGATCAAACTGCTCTTAACAAATATGTTTGAGGAAAATAAAATATTTTGTTTTATTAGCATTACTTTTTGTAGCTATAAATCCTTTCTTAAAATGCAACTTATTTTTTAAAATGGAAAATAAGGTTTCTTCTTTTAGAGGGTCTGATCGGTGAGAAGAAGTTAAGCTAAGATGTAGCCTGCAGCGTACTCCTAAAACTGAAATCTTCCCGGATTGAAGCTGAATCTAATAAAAAGAACCGTATCAAAGTTCTGCAATTTCGAAGCCTGTCGTTTTCTAACAGAGAAACTGACTGACAGATTCTTTTTTTTATTATTGTTATTTAATTTTAACAGTTGCGAATTGTTTTTACTCAGTATTTATTGTGATTTTTACATTAAGAGACACTATTTTACTCTTAGCCTTTTTTTACGTGTCCACAAAGACAATTTTAAAGCTATTAAGGTTATGATGATTCTTTTTTCTTTTTTTAACTAGTAAAATAATCAATTCCTGAAATGGACATTAAAATTTACTTTTAGAATTTGTGAGATGTCGAACCCATGTTTTATTTTTGCACATATTAACGGGTCGAGAATAGACCCGTTAATGTGCAAAAATAAATAAATATATTTTTTGTACGTGGTATCAAATGAAAATTTAAACGTTGATGCGTCATACCATAATTGTTTCTGTAGCTGTTTATTCAAATTTTTAAAATGATTGAAGTTCGCAAGCACGCGCACACGCGCGCGCGTGTGCATCGTATTGGTGTTTTCGTATTTTCTTAATCTGAAAAATTGAATAAAATTGATCATATTTGTATCTCTAGTCATTTTTTAGAAAATGATTGTGAAGTACAAAAAATTGGTGTCAAAACAATTTTTTTGGTTAAACGTGGAATAATTTTGTTAAATTTCCGGTAAATAAATAAATTTTTAACTCACCGGGTGATCAAGTGGTAAACTCATCGTCGTAAATCAGCTGATTTGGAAACCGATATTCTCAGGTTCAAATCCTAATAAAGGTAGTTAGTTACTTTATTCGAATTTGAATACTAGATCGTGGTTACCGTTGTTCTTTGGTGGTTGGGTTTCAATTAACCACACGACTCAGGAGTAGTCGATCTGAGCTTTGCTCAAGACTACAAATTTACTGGTATACTTACGTTACACTGATAAGTTGCTAATGACTAATTGTGTTGCGAATATAAATAAAAATGTATAAAAAAAGTAAATAAATGAAATTTTTCAACAAAATTTATAGAGAACTTACCTATATAAGTTACATCAATGTAGCTTCATCTACTTTTAATTTAAAAGAATTTAAGTAATTTGATTTTTATTAAAAACAAAACAGATCGAAACGTGACAGAAAAATACTGTACTTTAATTTTGAAACAAAGTACTATATTTTCATTATTGTAAAACATCTACAAACATTTAATATTAAAATTTTTAACATATTAATTAATTTTATTCTACTGGTAGAATATAAATTATTATTATTAATATAAATTATTATAAACATACAATTATAAAATTATATGTTTATAATTAAACAATTTTTTTTTTAATTTTTATTTATATTCGTATCAACAATTAGTCATTAGCGACTTACAAGTGTTATGTACTGTACCGGTAAGTTTGTAATCTTGAACGAATTCAGGTTGACTGCTGAGATGTGTGGTTAATTGAAACCCAAACACCAAAGAACACTGGTATTCACGATCTAGTATTCAAATCGGAATAAAAGTATACTACCTTTATTAGGATTTAAACCTGAGAACTTCGACTTAGAAATCAGCTGATATACGACGACGAATTTACCATTAGATCAACCCGGTGGGTTTTAAATTTTAAATGTCTATTTTTGACAATTATAGTTATACTTGAAAAATGATCTAAGTACTATCAGCTTCGTTTTTTATTACCAAAATTTTAAAACAGAGATTTTACCCGGCTATTGTAACAGATATATTCTCTCTTCAAAGTAACGTCTGTTGTCATATTATTTTATTTTACGCACGGTACCATTGTTGCATACGAATATTTAGCCAGGATGCTTTTAATGTGAGGTCAAAAACTTGCTTTGACGGTTGTGCTAATTATAAATAATACGTGTTTAGTATATTTATAATTAATTTTTTTATGTTTAGCTGCTGCTGTAGCTACGGAAATCTAAGACATATAAATTAAAAGTCTCAAAATTTATTTTTAAAAAATCTTGATTATTTTAGTTTTAATATTTTGTTTTGTTTTTTAGACATAAAAAACTAAACTGTTAATTTTTAATCCTTGTTCTAGTGGTTTATGATGGCTGCAGTAAAAAATTGTGAATTCTTTTCCAATTTCTTACGTGAATGGTTTTTTCGTTTTTTTTTTTTTTTAAATAGTTCAACAACTGTAAATTAAAGAAATTAATGAATAATATTTTTTTGTGTTTATAAAATTGTTTTGGAATATTGTAAATGTCAAAATATAATTACGTTATAAATTTTATTGATTTTCAAAAAGCATACGATTCGGTTGATAGAAAATCACTTCTTTTACATAAATAAAATTAGGTTTAGATAACAAAACGGCAAGTTTATTCAAAGCAAACATTTACTAAAACATACTCTAAAATAAAATTTCCGAGAGAATTATCAAAAATACTACTTTTTAACTGTGCTCTTGAAAAGGTAGTTAGAAAATGGAACAAAAATTTAGACAAAAATACGATTGAGAACTAAAGAACAAAAGATTATCTGTTTAGCTTTCGTTGATGATACGCTAAAAACTGGAAAGAAACTGAACAACAAATTAAAGAATTAGAAAAATAAGTTGCTAAAATGGGATAAAAAATCGGGTATGAGAAAACGAAAATTTTTACTAATGATTAAAACTGCCCCAATTTTCTTAATATAAGTAATAAAAAAATATAGAAAGTGGATATTCAAATATCTCGGAGAATGGATTAGTTGAATTCATTAGATAAAAAAGCATTAACAATTAGATCTAATAAAATAGAATTAGCGTTCCAGTTACCAAAAAACACATGTAATAAACACATACATCTTTATCATGGAACTTAAAATTTCGACATATAAAACTGTGATAAAGCCGGAAGCACTCTATGCGACAAAAACCCTAAGACTTTGCAACAAAGGTCTACTAGAAAATCTATAAAAAAAGAAAGGAAAATTATTTAAAAAATCTTAGGTCCTAAATTTTTAAATAATCAGGTAAAATTTATTCTAAATAACGAACTTTATATTAAAATTGAAAAACTGTCAGACACGATAATGAAAATACGAATTGCATTTTACTCCCTTTTATTTAGAATGAGTAACAGTAGATTGACTAAACAAATTTTTAATTTCTTCCAAAGTAAAAAAAAAAAGTAAAGGCAAATTGTTCACACAAGTCCAAGAAGACATAAAAGAACTGAACATAACTGAAGAAATCATAAGGAAAGAGAAATTTTGCATAGAATATTAAAAGATGAAAATAAAAGGTTCCAAGAAGCGCCAAAACGCAAGAACAATAGAGCTGAAGTTTCTGATGAAAGAAAGGAAAGAGATATCAGAAAGAATGAAGAGTTTCTGGTCAGATAGAAGAAGATAAAAAAAAACCGCAAATAAATAAATGATCTAATGTGTTCCAAGGTGAACTATTCGGGAAAAAAACTGTTTTGAAAAATTAATTTTTCCTCGATTTTTATTATATATATATATTAAATATTTCCAGTAATTTATTACAAAATTAATGTTTCTTATATTTACACATACTTATTTATATTAAACGTCTTCTTCCATCTCCTTGTTAGAATGGTAGCGTCGTAGGCTTTCATTCGAAGGTCTCGGGTTCGAATTCCGGTCAGACATAGCATTTTTCATACGTTACAAATTTCCATTCTCATAGGAAAAAATGACCGCAAGTAGTCGATGCCTGCCATCTCAAAAAAAAAAAAATCTGAAAGTTTTTCTTCTTCATTTGTACTTTATTCATATATGTATGTAATTTAATTAATATTCTTTTAGTATTTTCTACTTCAGTATTATATTAATATTTACCAATCAGAAAAAAATATTAGAAGATTTTTTTAACATTCAGGTGAAAATACATTTCAGGTTGAGCTGATATTTTCTTTTAAATATAAAGAGCTGATTTCGTTTAGAAACTTTATGTTGTGTTATGTTAATATATGTATATATTTTAAGTTACATAATATTAAATTAATTCCTCATTAAGTTATAATATTTTTATTTAATTAAAATATATTTGTAATTTTTAATTTATCTAAACAAAAGATTTAAATTACGATCCATCTTACCTATGCCACTCACGTAACGCTTAAAATCAAGAAGTATTTCAGATCTTATTTTACGTCATACCGTAACATCTTTCTGAGCATGTCTACTGTTCACCGTTTCTCGTACCATAGGAAATCCCCTTTCCCAATGGTTCAACATAAGACTGTTGTTTGTAGTAAATTCCCATTTAAGTGAGAGAACATACTCTGGTTTCATTTCCTGACCATTTCAACCGTACATACCTCATCTGTTGGAAACTGTCGACTGTTTCGTCTTTCTATAAATCTCCTTTCAGTTTGTTTCCTTTTCTACACAGTTTCTTTTACAGATCTCCAGTTTTTCATTGTATTAAAATTATTGTATTTACATATTATTGTATTTAAGTTCATAAATATTTTGTAAAATGTCATGTTTGCGTTTTATCACCGTAAACAAAAGTCGTTCTATATTTTTATGTAGTATTTCGAATAGTAAATGTCATAGGACAGTTCTATTTATATTAAATAAACTGATAAGATATTATTACCGTTTTTTGGGTCCATTTTCTTAAATTACCTTTCATTTATATGGCGATCGAATTATTCTTTGAATGTTTTCAAAAAATTTTGACGAACTATTTGAATTTTCGGATTTTACTTTTTGTTTCTTAAAGGCCATATTTCTTCTATTTATGTTTCTCAAAAAATTCTCAGTTTTAATCAATCGTTTTTTTCCAATAAATTAATAATTTTTACTATCGTAATTCATTCATTCAAACTCGTATCAGATCTTAAAACACATCCATTTTCGATACAAAAAAATCGATACTAAAAATACTGTCGATTATCCGTTTAAAACCGTATGTATGATTTTTTTGGCCTTGTAATTACAATTAATGATATTTATATATAGTATGACACTTCCCGTAACGTAAGGATTCCAACGCGGGGCCATACATCTAAATCGGTTCCGCCGTTTGGCTGCTACGGTGGAACAAACATACATATATACATACATACACATATACCCTAAAAACATTACACTCCTTTGGGCAGTCGTGTCCAAACATAATTACTCTGCGTAGGAAAATTCATATATTATAATCTTAATATCGTTAGAAAGAGAAAACAATCTTTCTGTTGAACAATTTTCAAAGAAATATCTATTTTTAATATCTTTTATAGGTATTATACTATTTAAAGATATTATAAAGGAATATTTAAAGATATTTTTAATATATATCTATTAAACTGATAGGAATGCTTTTTAGTGTAATTTAACACGTAAATCATAAAAGGTTTTTCAGAAAAAATCATAGCTGAATCAATGTCAATCAAAGCGGAAAACCCCGTACATCAGTCAATAAAATTAATCCTAAAGTTTATGTTTTGGTAATAACAATAGCTATAGTTTTGGTTTTTTAACAAGGAGATTTAGAATTCTTGAAAAGTATAATTTATTTTTGTTTTATCTTTCTTGTAATCTTAAAAAAAAACATTAGTTTGAGTGTTTTGTTTGAAGTAAGAAGAAAAGAAAAATATCTTGAAATGAAAAGAAAAAAGCCGAAGATAACGATTATAATAAAAGACTTATTCATTAATAACCATTTTTACCAATTTTTCTACAGATCTACAATGTTTTATCAATAATTTGAAACCTATCCTAGAAAAATTAAAAAACTGTAAACGGATTACAATTTGGAGAAAAGAATCTCTTTTAGTATAGTATTTTAGATAGATATATGGTCAAATTATAAAGATTCCCGTTGAACAGTATTTTACTGTTTTACCTATCAGGCAAAATTATTAATGTTTTATTCAATTTAATTGTTTTTTTTTTTATTCCTATATATTCTCTATTAATTGAATTATTCAAACTTGAACTTATTGCAATGAAAAGTAGATTAAAAAAATGCATAACCAACTTTATATTTAAAAAAAAAATTGAGTTACTTCCTTGCATTTTAAATAGTGAAACATGAAGAATCGAAAAAAAAGAGTGGAAAGAAATAGAGGCTTTTAAAATGTGGTGTAACAAGAGGAAATTAAAAATTTGATGTGTGATAAAATTTTAAATAAGAGGTTTTAAGGTGGATAGGAAAGTAGAGTTTGTAGTAATAGTTTATGTAGTTTCTAGTAATATTTTGATCATGTCGATAGAGTTCCCGTTAATGATGACAGTTTTTCCTGTAAGTGTTCAATGAAGGCATCATTCATCACTCGGCACACATCCAGCTGATAGGAGAGTTCATCCCATACTTTAATCAACTAGCCTGGAGTAATTGATGCGACAGTTGCTTCAATCCTGTGTCTTAAGTCGGGTAGGTCAGCCGGTAACGATGGCACATCCATTTGATCCTTTATAAACCTACAAATAAAAAGATCGCACAGGTCAGATCGCGCGAATGTGGAGGCCATGGCAAACAAGCCCTGTCATTTGGTCCTTGGCGACCGATCCAGTGGTCGGAGAGAATTTCATTCAACCAAACAAGTACAGCATTATGCCAGTAAGAATGAAGGCACACCATCTTGTTGCCAAATAATGTTCTGTGGTTCGTATTGCAGTTGAGGAAAGAGCCGTAGTTGCAACATATCGAGATACTTCATTCCAAACACACGTGCTTCCGCATAAATGAACGGCTCGTAAACTTGTCGGAATATGGCACAAAAATCATTCAGTTTTGTGAAGTCTCGTTCACCGTGGAATATTTCGTAAAAAATTGTAATCCCAGATGCACATATTATAAGAGTTTAATTTTCCATTGACATGAAATGTTGATTCGTCACTGAATATAACACGATAAAGAAAGTTTTCATCGTCACGGTGCATCATTTCATTTGCGAAGTTAGCACGCAAACCATAATCTGTAAGCTTTAGATCTTGTAAACAATATGGACGCAGTTGTAAGCATTTCCTTAAAACCTTCAACTCAGACATCACTGAGTTGCTAATTCGTGGCTAGTCTTCCTAACGGATTTCCTAAGACTACGCAGAGAAGAGTCTTACACGATCAACATTTTCTTCGGACACACTTGATCGTCCTGTATGTACTCTTTCCTTTACAGATACAGACAGTGGTTTCAATTTGTTTATATCATCTACGAATGTTATTGTCACTCGGGGGATCACAATGAAACTTCAGACAGAACGCACATTGAACGGTAATTACAGATTCACACTTTGCAAACTGCAAAACACAGAGCGCTTTCAAGCAGAAGGTACAGAAAACAATTTAGAGCTTGCGCACAGCTAAAAATGTTTGAGTTGCTCTTTCATTTCACGTATAATTAATCAATGTATGTGAAACTTGAAAAATATTACACAGCTTTAAATCCCGATATTCATTTTGTTTAATTATCCTACGGCGGAAATCTACAGTCGAATTGGTCAAGTAGCCACGACATTTATTTTCCTGAAGTGGTGCTTGTAGAAACAAAGCAATATCTCGCTGAAGAGCCTAGTTCGTCTTTTCCGAACCCTGATCTTGCCAATTTTATCATGTGAAGCAGAAACGTGGACACTACTTAAAACAGATCTGAGCAAACTTGCAGTGTTCCAAGTGCAGTCCCTACGCCAGATCTGTTAGAGTCTCACTTCGTGATCACATCCGCAATGAGGATATCTGCCATCGCTGTGAACAACAGCCAACAATCGAGGAACAGATCCAAAAACGAAGACTGCGATTGTTTGGCCATGTCTGCAGAATGAGTGGAAACCGACTAGAAACTTCTCTGGCATGAACGACCCACCCATTGCAGAGTCCAACGAATAGTTCCAAGGAAAACGTTGATCAAGCAGATCGATGATAATATAAAACAACCGCAAGCTAAACCTTAATAAGGCTACGACAACGGCCTTGGAACACCATGTATGGTGTTCCAAGGCCTTGTATGGTGTCTTGTTAATGAAATCAGACAACCATTGGCACCCACAGCAGCGTACAAGCTTAGGAATCGATCCAATGTAAACTCCAGCTACGGATCAAATAATAGTTATCCTATATTAAAGAGCAATGTTTGTCAGCAGTTTTATGTTTAGCCAGTCGTTTTTTTTTTTAATTTTTTATATTTATCTCTTTATAATTTATCTTATATTAACTAATCTGCGTAATGTAATTTTATGTATCGATCAGAATAAAGATTTGTTTATTTCAAAAATTTTATAGTGATGAACTAGGATGATAAAAGAAACGCCAAAGACTTTTATATTTAGTTAATTTGATCATAAAGGGATTTATAGGATATAAAATGTTTATAGGAAGTCAAAGATTGAATTATATAAAATAATTGCTGAGATGTAGAAAATGTTTTCCAATTAGCATAGAACAGAAAATAATAGACAATAGCAACAAGCTAGAACTGACTAAATTAAAAAATATTACGCATAAATAATGTTATGTTATTTATGACCAAACATTATCGGATTCAAATCGATTTAGAATTTGTATATAATGTGATTCACTGACGCGGATTGAAAAGTTATCTTTATTGGATATAAGAGCTTCTGCATGAATTAATATTTTATCACGGAGATTTAAAAAAATAAGTGTGAAAGATGAAAGTGTGTGTGCGCGCGTTTAATTCGTTATTCCCACTTCGATATACAATTAGAATTGGCTTCCATGGAATATCAGTTATTATATTCTTGTTAATTCATAATTTTTAACACGTTTAAAGTCGCTTATTCATGATACGATATGTATAGGGCCGTAAATTTTCTGTTTATTTATTTTTTCTTTTTAGTGATCTAATTATTTAATTACCCAAGCTGTAGATTACATTTATACAGTGTACTAATTGCTGTAAAAGGTTTTCAACTCAGCAGGTCATTGACCTACCGTCATAAATAAAAAACCTAGGCTGATCATGAAAAGTTCACGCGGGCTTTTTTCATGGGTGGCTACCTTAAAAATAAAACTACAGTACTTTTCTTTCAGCTCGTGCGTAATTTATTGCTTTTTCAGCTTATTTAGGAAAAAATATGCGGTTCCTATATTTTTATTTCAATTAATTGTAGAGTATTTGCTTTTATGTTAAAATTCTTATTAAATATAAATATTTAACGAATCATTTGTTTTTATATTCCTAATTTTTTCCTTGATAAAATAAATATAAAATATTAATGAATAGGTTAATTATTTTTAATTTATATTTTCTTTAAAAAGAAATTTCTAAGAATTTGTGTGTGTGTCGAATAATAGGTATAAAATTGCTTGAGTAATTTCAATAAATCTTTGCTAGGTTGGTAAGAACTTGTATATAAGAATATTGGTTTAGAACATCAGTCAAGCAGTTAATGTCAGGCAATTAATCGAGCTGCCATTTTTTTTTCTGAAATTCCGTCCGTATTAATTTCACTACAGATTTAAAATATATTTATTAAAAATATATAAAAAAAAATATTTTTCACACTCAATTTAAATAAAACTAGATTTATAAATTATGAGTAATAAGAATTTTCAACAAGTATTCTAGTAAATTCTTAAAATATTAACAAACATAATATTATCAAAATATATATATATATATATATGTCTTCAAGCAGTTTTCCAGCTACTGTCGGGTCTAGGAGATGTGTATAGGCAAATGCAATTACTGTTACCGGCTTGCCATGCCTGACGTAGCTGCAGGTGTAGTGCAATGTAAGTATAAATCGTACCGGTAAACATATAGTCTGGAACAGACTCAGGTCGACCATTCCTGAATCGTGTGGTTAATTGAAACCCAACCACCAAAGAACTACGGTATTCACAGTCTATACTGTACTCAATTTGCTTGTAGAGTGAAGAATAAACAAACGTTGTGTTTGTGTTAGTGATTTCGTCATGTTTCTGCTGAGTCACGTCCCTTATATCAGTGCCAATTCCAACGCGACTGTTTTTACAGGGTGTCCCATATAAAACGCAACCCAACCTTATATTGGTAAGTATTGAAATAATAAAAAGGCATGTGTAAATGTAAATGCAATTTTTATTATTCCCATCCTTACATTTAGAGTAAATGTTGGAAGTGGCCGCCATCGTCTTGAATACACGCTTCAATTCTTTTTACAGCGTTTCTTGCAACTTTTTTCAAAGTTTGTGGCTGGATATTTAATACAGCTTGTTCAATATTGACTTTCAATCGTTCAAGTGTTCGTGGTTTGTTGCTGTACGATTTTTCTTTGAGATAACCCCATAGAAAAAAATCCGCCGCAGTCAAATCTGGAGATCTTGGTGGCCACAAGCCTCGACCGTTAACACGATTACCAAAGAATTCCTCAACGAAATCAGAAGTTGAACCTGCGTAGTGCGATGTCGCACCGTCATGTTGTAGCCAGCAATGTCTGTCTTCCTCTTCCAAGAGTGCAATGAACTGAAATAAAATATCCTGATATCGTTCTGCATTAATGGTGTACTTGAAAAAACAGGACCTATTATTTTCTTCCGCGATATCGCGCACCACACGCCCAACTTCTGCGGGTGTAATTGTTTTTCGTGATAAACGTGGGGATTTTCAGCACTCCAAATTCTACTGTTTTGGCTCTTTACGTAGCCATCCAAATGAAACTGTGCTTCATCTGTGAAAAATAACGAATCCATAACATTAATTCCCTCACCCAGAAGTCGACGGAACCGTTGACAATATTGTAGCCGTTTTTCTTTGTCGGGTTCAAAAAGTCGATGAACCGTTTGAATGCGATAAGGTCGTAATTGTAATTGTTTGGTCGCCCGATGAACAGTTGATTTAGACAAATTAATTTCAGCAGACAAACGTCTGATCGATTTATTTGGGAAGGCGAATATCGGTCTTTGATTTCAGCGACTGCATTTGTATTCAACACTGACGCAGATCTTTTGTGTTCCTTGTTATTAACAGAACCAGTCTCTCTAAATTTTGCAACTAACCTTAATACTGATGTTTTGTTAGGAGCTGGTTTATCTGGGTACTTATGACAAAACAAATCTTGCACTGCAACCACTGATTTCGTACTGAAGTACGACTCAACAATGAAAACACGTTCATCTAGCGAAAACACCATCTTGTCTCTAGCAATACACTGAACTTTATGATTGCATTGTTGTTACTATCGAAAGTGTTCTACTGCGTCGCTGCGATGTTCAGATGTTGGACGAGTCCATTTCAGTAACGAGTAGAGGAGTAAGCTTGACTTTTGAAATTTCATGGATGAGTGATTGATGGGTTGCGTTTTATATGGGACACTCTGTATATACAACACAATAATCATTACTCATATTAGTCACGTATAATTAAATTATACGGAGATGCCTGTGAATCCGGTCACCTGAATACTCACTTTGTTTATTTCAACTCTAAAGCTAACTTAATATGATGTATTCAAGTCCATATAAAAGCAACTGCCTTTTGGGCTCGAATCTTAGAACTCTCGACTTCGAGAATCAGCTGATTTTCTGATAAATAGTATTATCAAATATAATATTAAATTCAGTTAGAATATTACAAAAAATAAATATTAAAAATTAAAAAACACGACCGCCAAAAAAACCTTTCTCTTTATTAGAGTAATTAAAGAGTGTGTGGGTGACAATTTTGTATATAGTATATTTAAAAAAAATTTATTTAAACATATTTATATACGTACATATTTATTTAGACTATAACATTCCAGGTAACATAAGGGTTCCAACGCGGGGTCATACATCTAAATCGTTTCAGTCGTTAAGCAGCTACGATGGAACAAACATACATACACCCTAATAATAAACAAATTACAATCGTTTTTTGGCAGTCGTGTAATAATTAATTAAAATCAATCTATTAGAATATTTAAAATAAAAATACACTTGTAAATTAAAAATCTGTTAGTAAGAATTCTCAACAGATTTTCTCGTAAATTTGTAAAATATTGGTGAAAATTTAATATTATCAAATATATTATTAACCATATTATGAAATTATATTAGTATTCTATAGATTAAAATGAGAAAAAGGATTAACGTTTGATTAAATCTACCAAAGGATATATTGTTTTTATATTAGACTCGTTCATTTTTATAAAAACTTTTAATGATTAAGAGTAGGGAGTAATTTTCCTCACAGAAGGGAATGCATTGGATCCTCTACAAAACAAGAGCCCTAACAGGCGGATCCTGCTAGACCGTAAAGGATTTCAGTGGACGAACCGTAGAGGGATCCCAAATATTCTTTGGGATCCCTCCACGTCGGGTAGGGATCTCAACGGGTGATTAGCAAAATATTTTGCTAATCTCCCAAGGAATTACCCCAGTACAAAATACTTTTCACAAACACGATCTACAAAGGACGGTAAGCAATCCCAAATCCGTCCCCCTAAAAATCATATTAAAAATAAATATATATATTTCCGCATTAAAAACTAAATACCCGCCAGGTAAATAAAAAGATTTAACAGGAAGAGACTGATGTCCAAACTCTGCAATAAATAGGAGGATTAAACATGCCTCTACATCCTTGCATTCCGTTCCAATGAAGTATGATTATAAATTATTACACCGTAATTTTTATAATTCATTTTACCGTGTTTGTTGGTTTAGATTTTATTATGCGTATAATTTTGTAAATTAAATTAACAATTATTTTATTTTATTCTGTCCATATAATTGTTATTAAATTAATTTTTTAAATCCCTATCATTATTTTATCTGATATTTATTCACTATTCGTGCTATATACTTAACGTGATTTTTAAAATTTCGATTCTTAATATTGTAATGGTAAAAAATCAAGTGTGATCTTGTTTTAATTTTCAGTTATCTGACGAAATTTTATTTAATTTTTAAAAAAGATACTGTTTTCAAAGTAGTAAAGAAAATGTAATGTAGTATAATTTTTTTATAAATTTAAAAAACTCTATCCATATGTAATATGGACAAAACAATTCTGAAAAAAGTAATTTCAGAAAAAGTAATCTTTTCTCTTTGCTCAGTTTGAGAATTTTTTTTACCATTAATTTTCTGGTTACGGTTAGTTTTTAAGATATTTCTATTACAAACAGGAATTTTTTTATTTAAAAATCTTGTTATAAAATTATTGAAAATCACTGAACTGTTCACCGATAATAAAGGATGTAGATTCAAATATAGTTATAAATAATGGTACTTATTTTAATTCTTTTCATATCAAACTAAAGAACATTGGGCTAAGTTAACGAATCTAGATTGCCATAGTGGTGCTGCAAAAACTTTACTACCTATTATAAGTTAACCTAAAAAACTACTTTCAGATTGTGCGATCAAATAAAACATGTTTTTTTGGAGAATTTAGGTAATTACCTGTAAGCGTAACCTTTCCTTTATACTTTTTTCTACACCGATTTTATTGAAAAAAATTGTTGACAAACATTCATCAGTTTATGACTCGACTTTTACATCTTGGTTCTTGTTGTGAGGGTACTTTGTCGGTATCCTGAATAGAATCTGCCGTAGTATCAGTTACCTTTGAAATAAGCTATTAGTGGAATGTACATTACAATAAAAAAATATATGAAATTTCGTTTTTTTTTATCGTAAGGACAAAAATTATTATCTCCTTTTGTGAATTATCCATAATGTCGATAGAAATTTTTACTTATATAATTTTTTGTTTGTTTGTTTGCAGGTACGTTCCGTAAAATAACTTTCACTCATTGGTTATATTGTACGTTACTTCATAGTAAGTAAAAACATGGATTTTTGTTTCGAACACATATCTTATATTTTTATGGTGTATTATATTTGAATCCTTGTTTAATTTTTGCTTTTAATCTTCTAAAAATATTTTATTGTAATTACTTTTACTTCTTTGTACGAGGTAAAGAAGGTATTGTGATCGCGAAAAATTTCGGTTTTCAGATTTCAACGGAAATATCTATTTTGACCATCCTTGAATCCATTTTGACTAGTTTCGGCGAGACGTCTGTACGTACGTATATCTCGCATAACTCAGAAACGATTAGCCGTAGGATGCTGAAATTTGGATTTAGTTGTGCACTTTCCCTTTTGATTGCAATCGACTGGAGCAAAAGTGCCAAAAAAAAACCCAAAATAAAAACAAAAAGCAGATGGATTATGGACTTTTTCTTAACTGCAGTAATAAACCCTCATTGAAAGCTTTTCAATGATATATCATAAGTGGTACTTATTTTCATTGATTCCAGGGTAATCGCCAAATAAAATTTTAATTAATGAAATATTTGGATCTTACAATGGGAAGGCACATTCTGTAAAATGAGATGAAGCCGGATTCCCAGAATCCGGCTTCATCTCTTTTTAATTTAAATGTATCGATTTATTAATAATTAGTAATTTCTGATTGTAAACAAAAATTTACAATAAATAATAATTGAATAATAACAATAAAAAAGGAAAAAAAATATCAGAAGTTATTAACGAAATAAAATTTTATGAACTTTTCATTTAAAAAAAATGTGTATATGTGATTTAATAGGCGTAAACGGAAGTCATGTGATGTCCGTATCAGATTTTTTTTTTGCAGGAAGAACAAATTGACAACCAATTACGGTTATATATAAATAGATGGTTTTTTAGCGTATGAAAAATTCCTGATCTGGATTCAAACCCAGAACTTTCTTGATAAAAGTCAGTTCATTTAAACAAGAAGGTCGGTGGAATGGTGTATTAATTAATTACATTCGTATTTGTTTATTATATACGTATTTAATTTATGAAGATTTTTTGTTGAAAAATGTTTATTGTAAAAAGAGACAAAATAATCCTTTTTTTAAAAAAACAAAATCTACATTATAAATCTTAGTAGTTTTTATTTAGTAGTTTAATTTTTTCGTTTAAAGACAAGTTTTAAATACGATAGATTTTACACAGAAGAAATCTTAACATTGTTCTACATTACTCTTTTTATTAATTTAATACTGTAAATTTCTCTGAATCGTATTTGATTTTTATTTTATCATTCTTTCTATGCACTCTCTCATCATTCGCTGTTTTATTACTCTTTTACAATATTTGTCTTTAATTCTTGTACTACTAATCTTGTGTAATTTTGTGAAAGTTTTTTTGAGGAAATTAAATATTTTATAGGGAAAGAAAATACGAGAGAAATAATATAGTAACGAGAAGAAGAGGTGCAGGAGAGAAAGAGGAGTAAATAATATCATTTTAATGAATGCAAAATCTACTCTAGTAACCTCAGATTTTCCTTCTTACGGTAGACCTTACCAGTTACTTCATTCAATGTTTGCTTATCTCCTCAGGCTAAGGCCGGACGACTTTGTATAACTCTTCGCATTAACATGATAAGTTACTTGAAATAACTGTTCTGCCACACTTTGAATAACTTTTCACAAAGTTAACTTATTACTTCGACTTCAATTGCTAATGTCATTCTGCTAATTACTTTAGCATTTATGTATCTGACATAGAACACATTTTTGTAGTCGAGTGTAACATCTATTTTTTTTATTAATATTTGGTATTAATATCATTAAAAAAATTAAATTAAACTGAAAATTTTTACTATATATATTATTTCTGTAAATTTTTTTCTTCAATTTCAAAACATTTTTATGATAATTGTTTTAATTATGTCATCATTTTACTATATAGACAACGTCTTTTTCGTTTGTTCCCGATAACCGCGAAAACTACTGAACCAATCATTAGGAAATTTTAACTGTAGGTTTCTTATAAGCCCAGGAATGTTTACCATGTTTGTTTGTTTGGGCTTGAGTCCAAACCTCAGCAATCCTACTAGCGTATAAATCATAAATTAAGAGAAAGTATAATAAATAATCTTATAAAGTATAAATAATAATCTTATACTTATAAAGTATAATAAAAGTATAATAAAAAGTATAATAATAAGTATAATAATTTAGAACTTTTACTAAATTTCATTTTATTGTCTATATCAATCATTGTTTATGTCAGTATCGACGTAGAAGAAATAAATAAGTTCTCACGCGAGTAAAGTAGCACTCTATAGATTTTTATATTTTTTTATTTTTATAAACTACGAAGTTTCATCAAGGAAAGCTATTCACGTAATTGCTATAGATTTGACTTTCAATTCGGAGTTAAATTTTCATAATGCCTAGATCGGCGAAACGTAATTCATAATGACAGATAGGAAGAAAAACGTTTTGTGCTGCTAGAATTTATGATCGTAGACAACGTGAATCTCGCCGTCTTTTACGTTGATATTAAAAGATTAACGTATGTGCTCGGCTCAAAAACGAGTTCAGCCTTCGAAAAATAGGTTAGTTCTCAACTAAGCTTTTGATTATCACCCTGAAATTGATATCTGAATTTGAAAGATATTCAGATAAATACACGATTAAAATATGAAACCATTGCAACGGCAAATACTGAAATGATGAAATTCCTGTATTTTCCTGCACTGTGGACAAGTAGTTTTTGAACATCCTCCTGATTTCTTAAAAATTTGTTTTTAGGAACACAAAAACAAATCTATAAGATTTCTCATTTAATTCTAAACAGTACAATAGCCTTTTTCAACTGACATCATTGCAGGAAAAGAGATAAGAGAAAGGAATTTTAGGGCTACTTTTAAAATACAGGGCTACATTTATCATTTGACTGGTAGTTTACTCCCTGAATCTGGAAATATTCCCCAATTCTTACAGATCTATTCTGCGTCTGAAACTGATCAAATATTAGCCCGATCAAATAGCAACCCGATTTTGAAAATGGAATTCAGTGAATCATTGCAAAATAATAATGGTCTCTTTCAGTGTATGAAGTAAAATCTTGAATTGAGATTTTTTAATGAATTAAACGATTTGAAATCGATTATTCATGCTGGCCAGATTTCGGTAGGTGAACATGGACGCCGATATAATGCGCCTACAATTGAAGTACCTGTATTATTAGTGGACGAACACAAAGGTTCAAGGGATATCGTCTTCGTGACTTAAAATGGTCGTGATATTTGATTACAATGTATTTCTCAGATTCATCAATCTTACGATCCGTTGTTTCAGGAATATAATATAAACAAGAAATATAATTCACCCAAAAGTTCTCGTATTTTATCATGTTTCATGAAATTTTACCGGGCCGAATGGTTGATCGTAGAAAGTTTTATTTCATATTTGACAAAAGAAAGGATCGCTGAAGGGGTGTGATGTTCCGCTTGGACTTTCCTTCTTTGTGTTTATGTTTGACTTTATTGTTTGTTAAACTGTTGCTGTTTTTGTTTCTGTTTGATTGTAGATTTGTTTGTTTTTCGTTAGTTATGTTTTATGTTACTATTATGTATTTTTATTGTTATGTTTTGTTACTATTTTTGTGTTGCTTTTTCCTTGAGTGTCGAACTCATTTTTACCTTTCGGGTAGGTAGGGTTCAGTTTCTTCGTTACCGCGTAGTCCATTCAGTCTTACTTAAGATTTGGGATGATGTGTTTAGTTTGTAGTTTATGTTAGTAGGACACCGATGGGAATGTCGCTTGTGGAATTCGCATCGGTGGCATCCTGGCTAAGGCTTGACTGAAAGATGTCATTGCCGAGGTACTGAAGATGACCTCGGCAATGTGGTATGGTACGTAGGGGGTGGCATGGCAACCGAAACCGTCACATGGAGGGTGTGTTTTCTTATGAGCTTAGGATGCATTGAAATGTTATTCATAAAAATTAATCTATTTTGTCTGGTAAGTTGTGGATAGCGATAAGTCTTGAGAGCAACACCCACACATAATTACTAAAAATTTATTTAAAATTTTAAAATTTATTTAAAATTTTATAATTTATTTAAAATTTTAAAATTTTTTAAGTTCATTACGAGTATAGCGCGGGCGAAGCCGCAACGGGAATGCTAGTAAATTTATATAGAAATATTTTCTAAAGGACAGGAATAAACAATGAAGGAAACGTGTAGATGAACAGAAAATTCTTCTTACAATTAATTAAAGATCGTATAAAAATGTACATAATAACTTTATTAATCTGTTTTATCATGTTTCATTTATAATTATCTCTTATTATTGTATTTTAACGACTTCATTTAAATAATTTTACATATATTGAATTTTTTTTAATGCATGTTCAACATTTACTTTTGACTAAGTAGACAAAGTTTATAATTATCTTTTCTACATTATAGGGAAAAGTTTTTCTCTGATGATCTCTTTGTTTTTTTTCTTTTAGATAATTTAAGTGGAGAATTCTTAAAAGAAAGCTTTTATGATTTATATAAACGATTTGAAGATGGTTTTATTTTTTTGTCATCATTATTAGTCTTTTTTAATCTGTCTGCTTGATAGAAAAGCTAGAATGTAATTATTAAGTAATAATTTATTCCTAAATCGAAGCAAGACATACACAATAAATTTTGGTCTATAACATCTTGTCTGTAAATCTTTTAGAGACTAATCCAGGTAATAAAAAAATTCTATTCGGCATAGACGAATAGACACTAAGTGTCATGTAAGTTAGCCATTTTTTTTTTTTTTTTTTTTTTACATAATAAGGAAACTTAAAATGTATATGAACAAACAATCAATAATAATAACCTATCTTGACTTGTTTTATTCTACTTTATTTTTGAGTATGAATTTAAGCTTTGGAGCGGAGAATTTCGTCATCTAGGAATGTATTTTTAATTTAGAAGAAAGCTGTAAGAACTGTGAGTGTTGTCTCCTAAAGATCTACTAAAGCTAATACTTTAGTAGATCTTTATTTAATTTTATAGAATCATAACCCTTTATTTTCGATAAAAAATGTATATGATAATTTAAATGATGTTAAAAATAATAAAGATAGCCTAAATAAAGCGTAGTTCGAATGTTAATGGTGTAACAGCAGAAAAAGATTTATTAACACCCTATTCTAAATTATTTACAAATAATAAAAATTATCTTATAATGGTGCTTATATATTATAATAAATACTCGAAAGTATCGATCATTTAAATTTACCCTATTTAAAAAAATTACATACTTTAATGGTTAAGATTTAAAGTCTTCTATTATATAAATAAGTTTCTAATCTGCTCCTGTGATGATCTTCTTACTGTACCTAAAATCTTCCTTGAATCTGATTCAAATTATTTATTTTAGTTGTAATATTATTTTATTATGTTTATCTATATTTCCAATATTAGATGTTTGTGATAAACTTTATTTTACTTATTTTGTTAAGTACAAAATAAGTAATGTTTGTGTAAATTGTAACTATGAGATTTTTTCAAATATCAATTTTAATATTAACAAAATCGAATGCATAAAGATAATGAATGGATTGTAATTTAATAGTAAAGAGATGGAATAAATATTGTTCGATTGTTATATCATATATATTGATGATTTTTTTATGTATTTTCGTACTAAAATTCAAGAAATCGTTCAAAAAATATGATGTAAAATGATTAACGAAATCTTATGTTTGGTAGCAAGATATCTTACGCCATTTTTCTTAATTCATTTTTTTAATTTTTATTCTAGTGAACTGTTTTTTTTTCTATGGGCATCAGTAGTGGTGAAGTATTATATTAATGCATTGAAATTTTGTACTTAACATAATTTTTGTTAAAATGAAGTTAAAGAAAGAGCGGAACTATTTTTATTATTAAGTTTATTTATTCTCTCACGTGTAAGAAAGAAAATATTTCTTGACGTTTTGGATGATTCTTAAGTTTCCTATCCCTGAATCTATTTCAGCCAATTTTTTTCATCTAAATCGGTTCAACCATTGAGCTGCTATGGTGGAACAAATACCAGGAGAATGCTGTTTTTTCGTTATTTGAAAGTTAAATTGTCAATTTATAACATCTTTTACTAATTTGTAATTTATTTAAAAACTACGTATTACTTGAAAATTATGGTTTTGTGTATAATATGTGTTGTTAATCAACGTGATATCAAATGAAATATATACATATATATATATATACTCATTACGAGTATATATTATACTATGCAATTTACGTTTAAAACAGTGTTTTGCCTTCGTTTTATTCAAAAGGTTAATGAATACTTATTATCTTCGTCCTTTTCATACTTAAATATAAATTTCCTATTACTAAAATGAAAGAAGAGAACATATACTTTGTTTGTATGTGACAAAAACATTTTTAGTGTTTGCCTCGTTTTAAGTTTTAACTCCTTTTAATACAGATTTATAACTTTTTTGTTGGTAAGTTTAACACTCTTTTGCCATATTACATTATTATTAATGTGTTATCACTTTTGCTTACACGTATTCATATTTGTATTTTTTTTTGTATGTATTTATAATTTTATTTTTTTTTTAGCTGAATTACTATGAAAAATAACCTACTCTTATTGAAATTTAAAACAAAAAACTCTTTAGAAACCCTTATCTATTCATACACATAATTATTAAATTTTTTTTAAAAGCAACTTTTTGAAAAATTACTTTGTTTTTTTTAAGTAAAAAAAACAAAAAAAAACGCTTTCATGCTTTTTGATGAGGGTTTACAATAAGATAAACTTGACACTTTGAAGGTGTAACTAGTGTTCTGATTAATTACCTCACTTTAATTATTTAAAATCTGTTGCTTTGTTAAAAAAAAAGTATACTTTGTTGTAGACATCAGCTGCTTTGTTAATTTTTGTATTTTTTTTATAAAGATATACAATCTAACTTTTGTATCCTATTTGATCCGGATGTTGTGTGATATGCTATCAATGAGGCATCTTTTCAAAGATTGCTTAAATGTTATGTCTATAAAAATAAAAGTGTGTGTTAAGGAAAAACACATATACATCAACCTTTGTAAAAAAATTATTTGAAGAATGTGAAAATATATTATTAAAAAAAAACAAAAAAAAAAACAAAAAAAAAAACTTGGCATCACTATTTTATAATTCCAAAAATGTTTTTACACCGACATCTTACATTTTATGTGTTAGTGTAGCACTGACGTATAGCTTTTGTAGTTGTCAGCTATGTTGTGACGTCACAGATGTGCCGTAGAATTAAATAAATGAATAATATTTAAAGTGTAAAAAAGTATTTAAAGTGACCACTAGTACTGCTAAACCCGCGCGCATGAAATACAGTATGGGCGCGCGCTTTAGTTAGAATCATTGATTTATATAAATAAAATGATAAATCTTTTAAAGTAAGTAAGTTGTGTGAATATGTGTACCGTTATATTCCGTATCCGTTATCGATGATATATAAAAAAACTTCGTTTCACGGATTAACATCTCGGATACAAATGCCGTATTTTGAATATTTTAATGTGAATTAAAATTTTCATTCTAAAATTTCATTATCCATTCAGAATTATATAGGTAAGCCGTGCATCAGAAAAAAGCCGTGCGACGGGAAAATCCTACAACTATAATGTTAGCTTTTATTATTTTAAAATGAATTCGGTTGAAACACCACCAAAAATAATATTTTAAAATAGAGGAAATGATCGCCAAGAGGAAATTTGATTACATAAAATTCATATTAAATTCTGGTTTTAAGGAAGGATTTTACCCATCAGTTGTCTCTCAACTGGAGTCCGGGTTCGAATTTCGCTAATATATGGAATTTTCTCATTTCCTTATTTCCTCACATATATTGGCGCAAGGAAAGGGTATTTATAGAAAAAAATTCGATTTAATCACTTATCCGTTACTCTCAAAGAAGTAGGAAAAATGGGTGCTACCTCAGGAAAGAATAAAATATCTTTGATATAATAAAACGCACTTTTGGACTTACTTAATATTAATTAAAAAAAAAAATTATTATATTATTTTTTTTAACCAACGAGGCACTAAAAACTGACAGACGAAGTATAGGTTTATAAATGTTTGAAATCAGTCTGCATCATCTGTTATATCTTGAAATATAAAATGTAGTACAAATTTTCCAATTTAAAAGTGGATATTTTAAATTTCTTTAATATAAGAATAAATTATAGTATTTTAGTGTCTTGTAGATAAAATTATAGTTAATTACAGTACCACATTTTAATCGTATTAAATTTGACTTTTTTGGGGGGGATAAATTAAAGAAATTTTTTAGGTTGCGTAATTTTTTTTTTCATTAAAAAAAAATTATTTTCACAATGTCTTAAATAACAAAAAAATTGAAGAATCGTTTACAAAAATTTGATATAATTAGAACGCATTTCGATTAATAAATAATAATCATGAGTAGATATAAATAAATTAAAAGAAAAACACTCAGAGAACTAAAACCAACACCTATGAAACGTTTGAAAAATCTATGTAGAGATTTATCTGAAATCTATAAATTTTAGAATGAGTACTGATATTGAGCGCAGTTGAAATCTTATTCAGAGTAACATAGTAAAGACCAAAGAGCGTCGATTTTGTGTTGGGACTGTTCGGTAAATTGAGTGAGCTTTTACTATCAGATTAGTTTATGATAGTCGTCTTCAATTCTGCAAAATTGAAAACCAAAACGCTATCGCAGCCGGTAATCCAGTTTCGTAATTACGATTTCTGGATACCTCTCAAACCTCTTCAAATATTAATATAATCTTTTTGATCGTAACCTTAAACATTTTGTAGTATTAAAACACAAATAATCCATTTTCCACTTCAAAATAAACATAAATTAATGAAATTGGTACATCGAATCGAATGAAAAAAAAATTTAGTGATCACATGATGTTGTCTTAATTAATCGAATTTTATAATAAATAATGATGAAAATTTATGTCAGGTGATAAATCCCAATTTGAAAGTGTAGTCTAGTTATCAATTGTAGTAAATAACCGTGTCATAATATCTTTTATCACCAAGCAATAGAACGCGTTTAATTTACGAAATTCATAAGTAATAAAATTCTCTCATTTGGAGAACTCTTCATTATGTTTTTCTCATTTTAATGACTCTCTTTAAATATTCCTCATAAATCTTCAAACAACAATACAAGTTGATAATAAAAATTTTAATTTACATATTGATAATCTTACAATAGCTTGTACAGTTAGTGAGCTTATTGTAAGTTAACCTTTTTACTTTAACCCACCGGGTTGTTCTAGTGGTTAACGCGTCTTCCCAAATCAGCTGATTTGGAAGTCGAGAGTTACAGCGTTCAAGTCGTAGTAAAGCCAGTTATTTTTTCATGGATTTGAATACTAGATCGTGGATACCGGTGTTCTTTGGTGGTTGGGTTTCAATTAATTTCTATAAATTTTAGAATGAGTACTGATATTGAGCGCAGTTGAAATCTTATTCAGAGTAACATAGTAAAGACCAAAGAGCGTCGATTTTGTGTTGGGACTGTTCGGTAAATTGAGTGAGCTTTTACTATCAGATTAGTTTATGATAGTCGTCTTCAATTCTGCAAAATTGAAAACCAAAACGCTATCGCAGCCGGTAATCCAGTTTCGTAATTACGATTTCTGGATACCTCTCAAACCTCTTCAAATATTAATATAATCTTTTTGATCGTAACCTTAAACATTTTGTAGTATTAAAACACAAATAATCCATTTTCCACTTCAAAATAAACATAAATTAATGAAATTGGTACATCGAATCGAATGAAAAAAAAATTTAGTGATCACATGATGTTGTCTTAATTAATCGAATTTTATAATAAATAATGATGAAAATTTATGTCAGGTGATAAATCCCAATTTGAAAGTGTAGTCTAGTTATCAATTGTAGTAAATAACCGTGTCATAATATCTTTTATCACCAAGCAATAGAACGCGTTTAATTTACGAAATTCATAAGTAATAAAATTCTCTCATTTGGAGAACTCTTCATTATGTTTTTCTCATTTTAATGACTCTCTTTAAATATTCCTCATAAATCTTCAAACAACAATACAAGTTGATAATAAAAATTTTAATTTACATATTGATAATCTTACAATAGCTTGTACAGTTAGTGAGCTTATTGTAAGTTAACCTTTTTACTTTAACCCACCGGGTTGGTCTAGTGGTTAACGCGTCTTCCCAAATCAGCTGATTTGGAAGTCGAGAGTTACAGCGTTCAAGTCGTAGTAAAGCCAGTTATTTTTTCATGGATTTGAATACTAGATCGTGGATACCGGTGTTCTTTGGTGGTTGGGTTTCAATTAACCACACATCTCAGGAATGGTCGAACTGAGAATGTACAAGACTACACTTCATTTATACTCATACATATCATCCTCATTCATCCTCTGAAGAATTATCTAAACGGTAGTTACCGGAGGCTAAACAGGAAAAAAGAGAACCTTTTTACTTTTAACAGACTGTTCACACTGAATTTTTATTATTTGTTTCCTTTCAGATTTTATTTTATAAATTTACTGGTAAAGTTTTGTAAGCATTGAGTTTCTATTTATTTGTTCTTATTCTTATCTTTTGTCTTTTCTAATTCCTTTACATTCGATGATGATGTTTAACAACCGAAATGCGCATTTAGTTACAGATTTTTACTTTGTATCGATTTTTAGTGCTTCTTTCCCTCATTCTCCCCTGTAATGAGTGTTTAACATCACTCGGTTCATTTTTTGTGATTTTATTAGCTTATTTCAGCGTTTTAACTTTTTAAAAAGTAAAATTAAATAAATATTGTAAATTAAATAACTGTTTTTTTAAAAAAATTAATATGTTTGTAGTTATTTTAAATAGTTTTTTAATGATAACTTCTTCCATTAAAGATAAAGTGAACGTACTACACGTTTCGATGGAAATTCCTTTATATTCATTTGTTTTGCTCTTTAACTGATAAAAAGAGATACTGTTCAAGGTAACAAACATGCTTAATCCTACTGCTCCATTAGCTTTTGAGCTTTTGTGTGTTGTGGGATTTTTTTTTTAGTTTGTTATGATGTGCTTTGTTATTATTTAATGAATCAAAGAGTCCATTTTCTTTTCCAGAGTCTTTTCCAAACATAAAACTTTGTTTTTACGTTGTGCTGAATCTAGGTGTGTTTTACGCTGTTATATACTGTAACTAAAAACATTATAATAGTATTTAACTTTTTTTATGGCTGTGTTAGTTTGTTATATTCCATAGGTTTATTAATATACTTATTTCGATTACATATTACCTATATACTTTTTTCCACTTAAAACAACTAATCAGTGAATCCAAAAATTTTCGTAGAAGGTATGATACTGTATATTTATTTTAAAAAAGGGGGGGTTATTGATAAAATGTAGCCTCATTTAAATGTTAAACATTTAAGTGGATTTCATTCTGATTAACGTCTATTTATATTAATGCTAGCTTTTCGTCGCAGCTTCGCCCGCGCTACATGGTTACTTGCGTTTCCCGTCGCGGTCAGTTTTTTTTTAATTTTACGTTTTTCATCAAGTAACCGGAGGCAGGTACAACCAGTCGCACAGACAGTAACGGTGGAAGTTATGTTGGCTGCAAATACCCCGTTTGAATTTTGAAAATCGGACGATTGTTTGTAGAGATATAAGAGCAAGCACCCTACTGCACCTCCCAAAACAGCGCCCCAGGGACACCCCGTTTGTTACCAGTGATGGTGATGATGGTATAGCTTTCCACGAGTTGCTAGCATACCTCATCCCTCTAGCCTTTCACGCAGTTCCCACGGAAAGCATTATTGTTAACCAGAATTTTTTTTAATTTATTAAATATTATTTTATTTAACGTAAATTTAATTTTATTATTTTTGCAATATTATTCATTCGATTGATTCGAATCATTCAGTTCACACCCAACTCATACACTGATAAGAGACTCCATAGTTCACAGTTAATTAATTTAATTTATTAAAGTTTGTACTTCAATCGGCAAATCTCCACTACTACATATATATATTTTTTTTTCGAGATGAAATATATTTAAAAACCTTCTCAATTATGCTAAGAAATATGGGTAAAAATTTGGTTGCGGTTTATCGAGTAATTTTTTTGTTTATCACGAACAAACAAAAACCCCCTTCCTCTTTAAGTAATGTTATAGATTATTGTTATTAATCGACCAAAGTACAAAATTGAATAAGACTAATTTCTTATGTTGCATTCACAATGTCGTGGTATCTCACGATCCAGCGAAACCGTTCAACAGTTAGTATATCTATCATTGCATAATCAAAGCAGACTTTAAAGTTTGCATGATAAAATAGTGCTGAGAAAAGAAATTTGCTTACAACATACGTTTATCGTATTTTTATCTGCAATCTTTGATTGTGCAATAATGGAAAATACCAATTGCTAATGCGCGATTCTTCGAAAATTGAATTGTTATTAGAAGTACAGGGTAACAGATCTTCGTCCTCTATTTATTCATTCATATTTTTCTGCCATTGGGGCAGGTCCTGTCATGGCTGCTGCTCTTCACCTTGTTACATCCTTTACTAACCTCTGTGTTCCTGCATTTATTTCCTTTTCCGATAATCCATCCAACATCTGAAATCTCTTCATTTTTCTTCCTTTCCTTCCATTCACAAAGTCTTCCATCGCATCCACTTATAAACCCCTTCTTTTCATACAATGTCCTAGCCAGTTCCTTTTCCTCTGTTCAGTCACATTTAGCATATTCCTGTTCTCTCCAATTCTCCTAGTAATTCTTCATTCGTTACATGGTTTTGCCATCTGAAATTTATCATTCTGCGTCGCACCCTCATCTCAAAAGCTTCAATTTTATTTCTGTCTACCTTACTCATCATCCGTGTTCCAGCTCCATAGAGCATCACACTCCAAATAAAACATTCCATTAATCCTTAACGCTAAGTTTAACTTTCCATACAGCAGTCTTCTCTTCTTAAATGGCTGCTTACTTCTAGATATTCTTGTTTTAATTTCTACTGTGCAAGTCAAGTCATCGGTTATAAAGCTCTCTAAGTACTGAAATTTCTTCACCTGCTCTAAAACTTCATTTCCTTTCTTAATCTCAATCCATTCCTCTTTCCATCTAATGTCATATATTTTGTATTCTTCTTGTTGATCCTCATACCCTGACTTTCGCAAGCTTCAATTAAGTCATCAAGGGTTTCATTTAATTTACTTGGACTGTGTGCCGGTACCGCCATGTCATCAGCAAAACTATACATTTTATTCTTCTTTCGCCGATCCCTCTTTTCATCCCTCTTTTCCCATTCAGACGGCATTTAATGGTTTCTTCTAGGTTTATGTGTATGCCAAACAGTCTTTGTGACATTGCAGCATCCGTACTTCACTTCCCTTCCAATATATTGTTCCTATCATTTCGTCTCCTACCCTCACTTTTATAATCTGGTTATAGTACAGCTCTTTATTTATAATATAAATTATAACTATTTAATTCAGAGTTTAATCATGATTACTGATAAAACATAGTTCATTTATTTTGTGTGTGTGTTGCAACTTAAAACCGAACTAAACAGGCTCGAACTGCAGTTATTTGAGTGTCACTTTTATGTCACTATCACTGCTAGTATAGACAAGTACGGATTGCTATAGGGGAAGCTTACTTACGTTATGGATTCTTCCAAAAAACGTGTGAAAAATTCGCGAGAAAATGTTCGAATGTCAGTTATTCCAGCGAAGAGTAGCATATACGACTTGGTTAGAATGGCGTACAACGGGGTTGGTTTCAAACGGTAAACGAAATGGGCGATCATTCGATAGCACTCCTGAGTCCATAGTTTATTCAAAGAAGAATTTCTACCATTCCAACAAAAGAAATCTATACGCAAGTTATTACAACAAATTGGTATAAAATACACATCTTGCAGTAAGATTTTTCATAATTTAAATTTGATATCATATCGTGTAACAATTGTACAACAACTTAAGCGAACAAACCGAAACGTCATAATTATTGCTACTGTATTTTATGTCAAATGATGCACGGTTTCATCTATCTGAGCATGTAAATTGGCACAACTTCAGATATATGATAATTGAACATGCTCATTGGATGGTTGAGCCTCCAGTTCAAGATGAGCAGATCGGTGTATGGTGTGATATGCTTTTTTTTTTAGAGTGCAACTTGTATTCATATCAAATTGCGTATTACTGTTACTTTTTTGGCACGAAAACGCATACACTTATTTTTTTTGTAATGACCTATATACGTATTTTGAAAAAGAAATATTAGGTGAAAACACTTCTGTCCCTTGCCGAAAATTAAATAATAGACCAGTTGGCGTCCATGTATACTTGCTCTGGTTTAGAAGAATCTCTTTTTTCAGTTCTACTTTAAATCTTTGTTAAATGTTTAGATTGTTAGTGTATATATCTTTCTTTAATTTACTTTTCAAAAATACTACTCATGATTTATATTTCAACTTTTTGATCAGTCTAAAAGTTTACTATTCTGTTCTATCAACATCGGGTGTTCAACGAGCACCTAATTTATCATTTGATGATAGTTTTGCAGTGTTTTTATAATCAGCGGAAACATAATCTTATATGTAATGTAATACTGAGTAAACAACAGAATAAAAACAAAAATAATTTTGGATAACTAAACTGTTTTAAACTGAAGTTTTATCGTGAAAAATTATAATCATCCTTTTATGTAGTAAAATAAGATTATTATATCTTTTATAATTTTTTCTTAATGTCCGTGCGAAATTCTAGCGAAATCGGTTTGTAAATGAAATACCTACGGATACATTGAAGTAATAAATTCTTTAGTGGGATAACATGTATGAAAAATAATGTTTTTCGTTATGTTTTTATTAAATTACTATAATACTCTGATCTTGGAAGAAATTAAGATAATCTTAAAATATAAATTTAGAAATTAAAAAATGAACTGGTTAAAATATACTGTTCTCGGCACAAAAACATTGATTTTTATATAGAAATTTACGATTGATATGCTACAGGTTTGTATGTTTATATTTTATATATATATATATATATATATATGTGTGTGTGTGTGTGTGTGTGTGTGTGTGTGTGTGTGTGTGTGTGTCTGTTGGTATATAATAAAAGCATTATAAGAAAAATATATAGTGCACTGTAAACTGTGAAGTCGAACTCACCGTAGAACTAAAATTTTAGTATGATACGAAGTCAGGAAGGAAGTTCCAGTGGCGCCGGTTCTCACAACTTGGCAAATTTCCAGCTTACTTCCTGCTTCTAAATTGTATAACGTTTCCAAATACTTGGGTAGCTTTAATCACTCTTTACTAAAGGATTTTCTCTTGAACGGTAAATTCTGATTATTTCCTAAACTCTTTCTTTTTTTTAATTTTAACAAAGAGAACTTAATAAAAGTAGAATTTTACATGAACAAAAAAGTTTTAATGATTTTTTAATGAGATTCGTTTTTTCTCTCTATTTAATGTAATAAATATATCTTAATGATTAATTCTTCTAGAATAATATTACAAGTTGTATTATCTAAAATGAAAATTACTCTACGAACTAAAGATATTACCTTATTGTGATTGATATAAAAGTAAAACAAATTGTTTAATTAACAATACGTAGAAGAGTAATAAATATCAACGTATATTTCCGAGTTTTTCTAAAAGAATCCGATAATTAAAATTTTTTTGAAATTAATTGAAGTATTTTAAATTATTCAGAAGTTTAAATCTTCAAGATTCTTGTTTAAATTATCTATCATATAAACAATATTTTTTTCATAGTATTCTACTTTGGTGTAATGTGTTTTTTTCATTTATTCTACGTTACTAGCTCTTTAAGGCGGGTAGAAGTATATTAAATAATATCAGACAAAATATTAGGATTTCCATACATAAAAATAAAAAAAACATAAAAAAATAAGTTATTTATTTCTCAGATATTTATGATTAAAATTGTATATAATCATTACAGGACTGCCAGCAATTAAACTTTTCAATAGCAGACTCAATCTACGGATCATCTTTCTTTTTAACAACCGGATTCCACGGCATATATGTAATTATTGGAACAATTTTCCTCGTAATTTCATCAATACATGTAAAAAATACAGTTTTCCGCAAATCACCAATCGTCAATGGAAAAACCAATTATATATATATATATATTTACACGTATATACACTGATTCTAGAGCTTAAAGAAAAAGTTTGCCATGTTCTCGAAAACGTTTTGTTACCGGATTAAGGTTAGCGAAAAATTTAACGTGGATTTCAGTTCCCCCGGTGAGATTTCAGTATATGGGGGTAAACTTGATAATTTCTTAGTTTTTTCACCTGAAAAATCTAATAAAACTAGTCCCAGAAGTGTATTTCCCGTAGTTTTCATAATATCCAACGTAAGACTCAGAAAATCGGTGACGAAAAACATTTTTTTAAGTTTGAAGTACTTTTTTAAGTGACTAATAAATGAGTAAATTTTATTCTCAAAACGTACAGAAAATTCTGAGAAACTTGATTAAACAAAATTATGAAAAAATTTTTATTAATAACAAACGTTACAAAAAAATCTTATGATTTTGTAAAAAATAAAAACAGCTGTTTTTAGTACAATAAATGTAGACCTTTGAAAAATTAAAATATCACAATTCGTTAGAACTTTGTCGGTGAGAGGAGACGAAGTCGGCGAACTAGGTTTACGACAGCTTTAATCAAATTTTTTTGAAGATTGAATGCGTGTTGTCATTGGTTTATTTTCCTATTCTGATTTTCTAGTTTCGGAATTAATCTGTGATGGCGATGATGTTAAGAGTAATTTACGGTATTGAAGATTGAATGTGTGGTGTAATCGGTTTATTTTCCTATTCTGATTAGATAGTTACAAAAGAACATGTTATGTTCTAAACGTGACCTAACCTTACAGTGAAATGAAAATGGGGAAAAATAAACGCGAAAACATTATATTTCAGTTCAATTAGATTAATAATAAAGAATACTTTCAAAAAATACCTCGAATTTTGTTAGACAACTTTTTTCATTTGATGAACCGCGGGACTCGAATGTCATTTTATTCATTTTCTTTAATGTACCTTTACGAATCGTGTCGATAGATAGCAGTACTTGATAGTACTAGGTAGCGTACAAAAACTTAATAATGCACTTGAAATAATAAAATTTAAAAGAAAATATACTACAGCTTGTTTTTAATAGTAAAAGAAAGTACTGAAGATGAAACAATTTTTTTAATTCTAGTCACTTCTTTAAAAAAAAAAAAAAGTATAAGTTTACAAGAAATTATACTAGTTTTATTAAAAATGAATAAATAAAACAGAAATTAATTCGATTTGTAAAATCGAATTTAACGATAAAAATCGAGGGTTACACTCACAATGATAAGTACGATATTAAATCACGGATTTTCGATTCGTAAAAGGAAAAATATGGTATGAAATGAATGATATGACTATCAACAAAAAAAAATTGGCTGTGAAATTCAATTTGTTTTTTCTAAGGCAATAAATTTTAATAATAAATCCATAAGATAACAATCAGTAATTCATAAAATAAAAAAAAATAAAAGAATAACCTAAGAAAATGCAGAGATATCCAAAAAAAAACTTACCATGAAATTGTAAACCGTACGGTAAGAGTCTCGCAGATATCAATCATTTCTTCCGCTCAAAAAAACAAAAATTTCTGTGATATAAATAAAACTGTTTTTAACAAAACGATAGTGATATCAAAAAAGGTATTACATATATTAAATTAATAACAGATTTTGATGATAGAAATGTAGTGTCTTACCTTCTTTGATATCAGTATCGTTTTGTTAAAAACAATTTTATTTATATTACAGAAAGTTTTGTTTTTTGAGCGGATGAAATGATATCTGCGAGACTCTTTTTGTATGGTTTACAATTGCATTGTAATTTTTTTTTATTTTTAATTTACTTTAGAAAAATACTCACAGTTGTTTATTCTCTAATAATTTATTACACGATTGTCCAAAAATGGGTGTAACTTGTGTAGGTGTATGTATGTTTGCTCCACCGTAGCAGTTCAACGGCTGAACCGATTTCCATGTATGCTCTCGCGTTGGAATCCTTACGTTACCGGGAGTGTCAGGATATATATATATATATATATATATGTAAAATTTGATGAACTAAAATTTTACTATATAAAAATTTGTCACACTCACGCTCTTTTAATTAAATAGTTTTTTTTTTATATAAGTAGAACAATGTTTTTTTAGCAGTCTTGTTTTTAAGTTTTAATATTTGTCACTTATTTTTATTTCGTTTTTAATTTTATTTTAGCCATTTGCGATAACGAGTTTACCACTAGACCAAACCGGTGGGTAGTTATATCCCGTGCTCGCTAAATAGTTATTTGGTGATTAATGTTATTACTTTTTTGTAGTCATGTAAAGAAAAAAAAAATTATTATTTAATGAAAATTTAATTTAATTTTTAATTAAGAAAAAAGAAAGAAGTAATTTCATGTGAAATAATGTTGAATCTTCTTCGTTGGATTATTGGTAGTAATTGTCATTTAATTTATATACATTGGTGTATTTAAAATATTGCGTTTCTATCAATATCAGGTCTTTGAAATCAATATTTATAGAAAAATTACATACAGGTATGAATCAATTAAAAATACAATATTTCACGTAAAACGAATAAATTAAATTTTTATAAAAACTATTAAAACAAGGTTTTCAGAACTGCGTATGCTTGTGTGTGTGATATATATATAATATATATAGGGGGAGATATATATATAAATGGGTGAATATTTAGATTACAGAAAACTTTATTAATATTTTAACTTAGAAAGTTCAATATTTTAATTAATTTCTAATTAGTATTTTTTTAAATTTAATTAATGGTTTTTATCTTTTCCAAACATTATTAAATTTTGTGTCCCTACTTGAATGTTTTATATTATTTTTTGTCCCTTGCCAAGTGAAGCTTCCTATTTCAGGCTGTAACTTCTTTCCTTTATTTACCGTTTCAGAATAATGTCGCATTTTTCTCCCCTTGAAAGACGTAAAATATTCCATATTTCAAAAGTCAGTATGTCTTTTCTTTTATTTTCTTCAATTTTTATACCGTTTGGCTTCTTTACTTTTTTTTTAACCATGAGTATTTTTACATTCACTCTACGCTGGGGTTATAAGCCTTGCAATGGAGAAAATCGAACGAGAACTCGGTTCTTTTAAGTGTGCCCAGACTAACTTGATATTGATGAGATTTTCTCCCCTCGTTTAATGATCTCTTGTTGTTTGTCTTTACTTCTTTAGACGTCTCTGGTTGAGATACCAACATGGTGTTTCTTCTTTCTTAACTCTTAATAGGTCATTACAGTAACCAAAGGTACATTTTAAGTTAGAAGCTAATGCGGCTTCACGTTAAGGGCGTAAAATTAAATTTGTAGTTTAATGATGAAAAGTTATCTGTACGAGTTTATTCGAATTGTTGACCAGAAGGGTAATACATATAATATTTATTATGACAAAATATATTTTTAAAAACTAATAAACAAGCAAATAAATGAAATAATTCATTTCTAATTTTTTAAAGCCTTTTTCTTTTTCCTTTCGTAATTTCAGGTTCTGTCAATATTTGACAGATTTTGACCAAACTTGGTCAGATTACTTTTACATATGTACTAATGATACCATTAAATTTTCAATGTAAAAGGTCAAGGGTCGCTCTCATTATTTTGAGATTGCGCCTAAATAAGGTTTTATTTTTATTAGGCACATTTGTTAATAATTAAAAAATAATATTCCGTAAAACTTTTTTTGCAAATTCGCACTCGCCCCAAAAAATTCTGTAAAAAACCAGTGGGTATACTGCGTCAATAGTACCCCTTTCACCACAAGGAGCGCTAGTGTAGTACTGACTTACAGCTGCTATAGTCGTCTGCTATGTTGTAACGTCACAGGTAAGCGGCCACAGCCGCGCGAATGAAATACGGTATGCTTGATCGCTTTAGTTAGAATCATTGAGTTAAATAAACAAAAAAAATTATTTTAAAATAAAATTATAAATATTTTATGTTAAGTTTTGTGTGTTAAGCCGTGCATCAGAAAACAGCCGCGTGACTGGAAAGTCCTACAACTGTGTAGCTTTCTTAAAATGCAAGTGAAACATACATTCTAAATATTGATTACAGCTCTTCGCTGTACTGTAAAACATTTTCTTGTATAAATTACTCTATTCTGAGTTCAGATGTTTGTATCTTAACTTTTATTAGTAATTTCATTTCAGGAAGATTAATCTCTTGATCTGTATTACTAACTTTCTGCGTCGTTCAGTAAAATTGAAACATTTGTAATTCAATAAAATTGAGATTTGATGATTTTCTTTTAAAAGCCAGTTGTTGAGGAAATGTAGGAGAAAGAATAATAACAACCCTATTAATAAAACTTGATCCAAGTAACTTCCTATGGTAGCATCCAATAACTTTCTCTACCTGTAGTACAAAGTTCTTCTGGAGCTTTATGTACAAAAGAAAAGTTTGAATTTTGATGAAGCTTTTAAAGTTATTTTTTTTTAAATTTTCGTTACCGTTTCTGATTACGTGAAGGGGTTGCTTATGTATTGAATTTTAAACTTTTAAGTGCACAGTAATTTGTTTTTGGCACAAACAGTAATTAATGACTACTAGCCAATTAAAAATTGTAGCCGTAGAATAATTATTATGTATAGGATTGATTAAACATTTTTTATTCAGGAAAATATGGGCAAAAATTAATTGTATTTTTATGAATTTTCATAAACTAATTGAAGAAAAATCAATTAAAACCTGTTAGTTAATTTAATGGAATAAAGAAATAATTTCCTACTGATGAAATGATTTCTCATTCATTCGTTGTTTCTTTTGGAGCCATATCAGCTGATCACCGTTAACTATTCGTATAATTAAAACGCTCATTAAAATTCTAATCCGTTTTGTTAAAAAGTTCTAATCAGCCTAAATACTGGGTCGTTCCCATTGTTAGCTTACAATACTTCTTAAGCATACAACTAATTAATTAAATCTACTTTAAAATTTGTATCTGTGAAATATTTTACTTCCCTTTTCATACTTTTATAATACGAGCAAACCTTAATATTTTAAAACTTTATGCTTCAATTCCATTAAACTATATTAATTTAAACTGTAATACTAATTATGATAAAATGTCTTTATTTTAAGGGCGTTTATTGAAAGGAAAGATCTAGAAAAAACATTTTTAATGATGTAATATCTAGTTTTTATTATTGGTATTAATAATTATCTAATTATATAATTAATTTCTTCTAATAATTAAAGATACATTAAAAATAACTATGGGTTATGATTAATTATACTTGTACTTCGATAGGGAGGATATATTTTCTGGAAAATCTATCCAAAGATGGATAGATTCCATCTTGAAATATAGAATAATCGAGATATATGGTTATTATGTAACTGTTGAAAATAAATTATATCGATGCAGCCCAATAAGCTTTTTACTTTTCTACCAAAGAGAACATGTTTGGAAAAGAAGAACAATTTGAATGTCGCATAATTGTTTATTTTTTATGTATAGAAAAACAATAATAGCAAAGCCGTGTTATGAAGAAGTAGAATTACCATATATACAACCTAAGATTAATTAAATTAAAATCGTAATAATAAGAATTATAAAATATGGATGGGGAAAAAATGGTTTCAAACATTTTTTTCATTGCTATTAATTATTAGTAACTTGAAAATATATTCAATTAACATTTTCAGTATTGTATCATACTATGTTACGGAGGATTAGGCTCGTCTTTATCCGTTAAAACATGGATTGAATTTTTTTGAAGTGTTATCGGAAAATAAGAAGAAGAATTCACAGCTGGGACCTCAGGCAGAGTTGTTCTTATCAAATCGCTTATAATACTAACAACACCAAAAACATGAAACCTAAGTATAAAAGTACATCCATAGCATTGAACTAGCAACCGTTCATTCAAAAACCTGTTGAGTATCACTCGTAAGAAAGGAATCAAGGTGGTTAGTGGGAATGTAAATGTGCCCATAGAGGGATGACTTAAAAGTTTCCAATCGACTAGTCAAAACATATTTCAGAAAGTCGTCACCCACCAATACTCTCACCCCTGGGAAATCGGAATATTTTTTCCCACGTTAAGACCAGTACATCATTACAAATATTTTCCATTGACTAATTCAAAAACATGTTCTAATAAATTGCTTTTCTTCCAGTTATTAAAAGAGTTGTTTGAGTTGAGGCCCAAGCTTCCTTAAGAAAACCCATTCACATCCTCACTATTTGATGGCATTTTGATGTATAAAATTAAATTTTATAAATCGTTAAACTAGATCTCCAATGAAACGTTAAAATTACCATCAAATCCAATTTCCTTCAAATTATAACACCCTAAGGCTACGAGTCTATGTACAGTTTTTACCTTATGATTCTACAATAAAATTAAGGATTTAATTATCTTATACTCAGGCTCCATATATATAAATATATATATATATATATATATATATATATATATAAATCGTACTCAAAATACAACAATCTGGCTTCATAATTGATATTGTGAACCGATCAGTTCTCCAGACGTTTGATGCAGATACTGTTATAACAAAAATAGTGTTATTGATATGCGATCATGGTTAATTTGAATTTGAATTTTATAATTACTTTATCATTGATACCGGTACGCCGACGCAGAGAAAAGAATCTAAAAAATTAAAAAAGTGGTGGATAAATCTAATTATAATGCAAAAATTTCCAGTATAAGAAGAACTAGCTGTCGGAAAAAATTACACGAATGTCGTACGTGGAGTATAGTGATATGATACTGAAACAATTCATCGAATTGCAAATGTAACAAGCTGCGTCCGTGTGTGTTATGATCTTGAATATTTAATTTACTTCGATACGTTATCAGATAGAAGCCACTTTTTTCGTTTAAACTATAACTATTTTTGTCTGATAAATTTAACACAGAATCATCCGATAAAATATTGTACATGTGGCCGGGTCCTAAATATCTTTCCATCCTACCAAAACATTTAATTTTAAATAACTTTTATTTGAAGTAATCACAAATACGCTAGCTACCAGTGGCGGATGCAGGGAGCCATGGCCCCCTCCAAAGGCCCGAAGGTCGTGCGTTTTGAAAATCCAGTTGAAAAGAATTGAAACATTTTACCAATACTGTAGTGTAAAATCAACCAGCTGCGTATTCATAACGACATGCAAATTTGATATAGATTGCGTTATTGATTGCTACGCTAAGATGCATGATCATTGAGATAAATTTATTTTGTAAATAAATTATTGTATGAAATAATATGTGCAAAATTTTGAATTGTAATGGATTATATAAATAATGAAATGAATGAACAAATAAAAATCAACTTAACTTAAACCAATTATTTTATCCTATTTTATATTATTACATAATTTTTATTGTTTGTATGGCAGTTTTGATTCAGGTTTTTAGGAATATTCAGTCCGAGCTTAAAGTTAATTCTGCTTCTGGAGTCCCTGTGAGGATCACCTCAAATAACTTACAGCTTAATTTTTATAAAATGGAAGAAACAAGCACGTTTTTGGTTTTGCCAAAACCGTCCCTTTTTGCCTCTTTTACAGCAATTAGTGATTGGTTAAACGATTTTTCGTGTTTAAAAACAGTTCAGAATATATTATTTATCCAATTAAAGTGTATGAAATGTTATATACCCAACCCAATTAGAAGAGAGCAGGAAAATGTGATCCCTTGCCTCCAATGGCCTCCCCAAATTCATTTGCTGGATTCGCCCCTGCTAGCTACCGCATTAAATTTCATAATTGTATTTTTAACTTTATTTGAAATATAAAGTAAGATAGATGAAAAAGTACATATCTATACAATGAGGATGTTGAAGCCAAAATTTTTTTTCTACCTTTGGACCCGAATTCGGTAATATGAGGGTTTTTTTTATTATCATAATATTAATTTTCGTCTTCTTTTTTTAGAAAATAAATTAAAACAACCTTTTTTACGTGTACATTTATGAGTTTTGGGGTTGTATATTATTCTTATTAATAATTTTTTCTTCAAAATTATTTAAAAATTTTAGGAGGTAGATTATTGTATCTTACTATTAAACCGAAAGTAGTTAGTTGTACGTGAGTTTTCATATCCTAATGCTCGTGTAAAGTTTACATGTAACATTAAAAACGTTGATTGGTTATGCGACGTGTGTATGCCTTTATGAGAGCTTATGTATCTATGTGTTGTTTTATAAAGTTACATATCTGTTCATAGTACCACATATATTATTACATAAAGTACAATATATGGAATCCAAAACTGTTTTTACTCGTTACGTCTTGGTTTTTCTGCTGTAGTGTTGAAATTACGCTGGATAAATTAGTTTCTTAATCACTGAAGTGTAATATTCTTTGTGTTTGGGGTCAGGGTATTTGGCCATGATTTTACTGCTATTGCTATTGTTACTAATAAACTGGGCTGGCTGATGTTCCTCCTATTGCCTTTCTGTACGCCCTATGAAATGGATAGCAACCCCCGTCGACAGATCACGACATAGTCAACACAGATAATCAAAATACCTCCCACCTACCCCACTCGTTCTGCTTCTGTATAATCCACCCTGTCCTTTTTCCAGATGTTTCATTAGGGTGCCAGGGTTTCAGAATCTCATTTATTTTGAAGTTTTGTACGACCAGCTGTTATCAACACAGTATTTTCACACATCTGGATTATTTTTCTGTACAACTAGAATAGTATAAGGAAATTATCTCTGCGTATTTTTATTTCATTTGACGTTTATATTTATGTTATTAAATTTTGCATTGTATTATTCCTGCCCAATTTAAACGTATGCACGCACTGTCATATAACATATGTGTGCGTGCATACTATATATATGTATATATTACTTGCATATATGCTTTTAATTTACATCCTGTTCCTAGAAATGTATTCGTCATCACGTGATTAACGCTCTTTCCTTATTTAACTTTTACAATCGTTTATTTAATAATACTTATAGAATTCAATTTTAATAAATACAATACACCGTCGTTTTGTAATTTTAGCTAAAAAAAATAGAATAATTGTTAAACACAATAGCTACATTGACATAATTGTTCCATCGAGGATCGATCTTTAAAATATTAAAAGAAGTAGGAAAAGATAAGAAAACACTATACATAATTAGGGACACTAACAAAAACAGTCTCAAAAGTTAAATTGTGAGGGGAATAGTAAGAACTGTTCGAAATTGAGACAGGGGTTAAACAAGAAGATGAACTTTCACAACTTTTATTCAACTTTATCCTAGAGAAAATTATCCGAGAAAAGATAAAAAATTTGGAGGAAAATGTATAAAATATCTATTTGGGTACAAAAAATAAGATAATAGAATATTTATGCACACGATTTAGGCATTTTTCCAAAAAACATTAAGCACGTTAAAACCCAAGCGGAAATACTGAAATTTCTGAGAAAGTTAGCCTAAATATCTCCTTTGAAAAAACGGAAGTTCATCGCTCAAAAAAAGAAGTGGAGAACAGAAAGATAAAAACAAAATATGGAAAAATACTGCAAAGAGAAAAATTCAAAAACTTGAGAGAGTGGATCCAACCAAATGATTAAGAAAAATATAATGGAACTAACTAGCATAAAGTGATCAAAATAAAATTTACAGCAATAAATTCCATTTTAGTCAAGACAAAAATAAGACATTGCACAGCAATAATGTCATTCTCTGAACAGCATTGTATTTATTCAAAAGATTAATAATGTGAAGAGAATACTAAGAACTATTCTTGGACCCAGCGTAAATAAAATTGGGTCAGTACAGATTGAGATCCACAAAATAACTGTATAAAATAGAAGGAATGGATAAAATAGCAGATGCAATGAGAAAAAGAAGGCTCAAATATTTTAGACACATATCGAATGAATGGAGGAAGGCTAATTGTAACAATCTTTAACTACTTCTATAACAGAAAATAAACAAATAAAATTTCTAGATCAATATCCTAGGACAATGAAGAAGAAAAAATTTTGGTCTAGAGGAAGGTACAGAGAAACAGTCAAAAGGTTTGAAGGTTTTCATGTTAGTAACAAAAGAGGAAGAGTAGGCTCCTCAAAAGAGAGAAGAGGAAAGTTAGAATGAGGAAGTAGTGGGAGGATGGGGAAGAAAAGTGAGAAGAGTAAAACGTTAATAAGGACTGCTTATAACAATAAGCAGTCCATGCATGAAAAAAGTAATAGCTAAATTATCAAAAAAATATAAAAATTTATTTATCTTTGGCTTATGGTTTTTCTTGAGCACTTTTTAAATTAACATTAGTAATCTATTTAAAGGTTAACATTTGTCATACAGATCATCCCTTACCCATATATATATATATATATATATCAGCAAAAAATTAAAATAAATAAATAAAATTATCCACTGGTCGCAAAATATGCGGGAAGTTTATTTATACTGACTCTCCGAAAAGTCCAGCACCACAGGCGAAATATTTGTTCAATATGTGTTCCGTTGAATTCCAGACCGGTCTGAAGGCGGATTTTCAGGTTGTTTAACAACTTGAGGCCATAATGATTTTCTGTGGCATGGCGTTAGTCCTCAGTCATGGTACGTAGGTGAGCTACATCGTGAATATTCACATTGAACACTCGTGACTACCCCCTTAGAACGAAAAGGCCATTGGATTCAAATCTGGCGACCGTGGAATTCATTCAACAGATCCTCAGAGACGAAACCAGTATTCAGGTTAGATTTCATCCAGCCAGAGCGTATAACACGAAATTGTGGGGCTACGTTTTGCATGAACCATTCAGGACGCTCTTTAAGGATATGCAATGCGTGCATCAGCCAATCTTTAAACATTTGCAGGTACTTTTCGCCGTCCTCATTTCCTTCAAAAAAGTACGGACCAATGAAACGATCATTCCAGATGCCACATCACACTACACCACTACACGATCAGATCTCTGCTGTACGGAGGGATTACACCGATCGGGGTTCTCTACTCTCCTGTGACCAGTAGCGTAGATTTTCTGTGTCGACTTCACATTTCACGTAAAAATTAGCCTCATCAGAAAACAGTACAGAGGATAAAAAATCTGTATTGTTCTCAATCTTCTTCAAAAACCAGTCGCACATTTCCATCCTAAGGTCAGAATCATCTTCGATAAGTGTAGCAGGAATTTTTCACAATTTTTCACAGGATATCATAGACGGTGGATCGAGAACGTTTATTTTCTGGCCGATTTGCCGGATTGACTTCTTTGAACTGCCGTAGACCTTGGCAATCATAGCTTCTTGTACTTCGTCATCAGCCCGTAAACTTCCTTATCGAGCCAAATCGGTACGTTACCGGTCCCCCTTAAACTCGTTAAGTAATCTCCACACAGTGTTGTGTTATGTGTTGAGTGGGAGAACTCGGACTGTTAAGACGTGCTATTTTCGCTCCGCTGTTTTTTGCTTTTTATCGGGTTTTTTCGGCTTTATCTATCACAATGTTTAACATTGTGATTGGACTACTGGACAAGTCTAAAGAAAAAATAGAATTTTTGGTTAACGGATTACTAAGTTTTTTAAATTTAAAAAAAAACTTTTTTGTTTTTTGTTTTTTTTAAACGGAAATTTTGGATTCACATCGAAGATGGATATACAAATAAGTGTTTAAAATTTTGTGAAAATTAGACAACGGACAACTGAGTTATTTCTGTTTTTCATAATGGACATTTCGTGCAAGTGAATACAAGAGAGTGACGTCACTGTATTAATCGTAAATAAGGACTTGGAAAATTTTCACTAATAACAGTAGGTATACTGAATTTTTTCCAAGTGTTTACAGACTTTTATAGGGGTAAATTTAAACGTTCATATCTTGTTACCCGTTAAAACCGTTGGTCGTAGACCAAAACTGTTCAGGATCTATACGAATTGGGTCATTTCCTATCGATTGACCCCCCTTATTATTTTTTTTTATTTTGGGGGACTGTTTTGACCCCCCTTTTTTTGAACGCCACGTTGGTCCTGGATCAAAACCGTTCAGGATCTATACGAATTGGGTCATTCCCGATTGATTGATCCCCTAGTTTTTTCGATTTTGGGGGACCATTGACTCCCCCTTATTTTTGGCTACCCCACGTGTGGGGTATCAAATTAAAGGGAATTACTTGGAGAACAAAACTGCTACATAGTTGTTGAGTTTATTTATCATCCATGGCGGATAAAGCAGAACAAAGTTATGCTAGTGGACAGGGATCCTCAGGCCTACCGCTGAAACCGACTGATCCCAAGGGCAAAAAACGAATTAGACAATCCTCCTCTGAAGAAGAGGTCTATACTGGTGGCTTAAAGGAGGTTACTCTTCGACTAGGACAAGTGATGATGCGTTACAAACAACATCTGGGAAAATACATGTTAAATTATATGTATGACCATAGTAAAGAATAAAGAGAAATATACACTGCTTTAAAACATCTGCAGGAGAATACGACTACTCCAGAGACCAGTTCGCAATATACACAGACTGATATGCTCCCTGGTGCAGTAGATCAGGAAGACATATTAAGTCTTGAACTAACTGATGAGGAACTTCTGGATATGACCGCTAAGAGATGGTCTGCCTGGACAATGTCTAAAGCCAAATTAATTACCTTGCCTGCAGAGGGCGTTACAGATACCTGTCAATTTATTGATATCACCAAGTCCAGAAGGGCAATGGCAGAGGGCAAGAAGCCTGGAATGATAGCTGTAGACACTTTTGTCATTATGGATGATGAATACGATACTCAGACCAATAAGTATACTGTTTTCTACGACTCGACAGAGGGCGACAGGGCTGCTGCAGGGTGTATACTAGGCGCGGTCAAGAAGATCTTACTAACGGCCCCTAATGCGGCATTCGTTCTGCCAAGTGGTCCTATTGGTGTCATGATTATGAAGATGGTTATCTATCTGTTCAGGACTAGTGAGACGCCTGCATTGATGGTAGCGCCGAAAAAGACTGAAGAGAGTAGAACGCGTTCTAGATCCCCTTCTGCTCGGCGATCAACACCTCCTGTGGAGGGCAGCAAAGTGTTGGTTGTCCGGTCACAGGGCAAGTCGTATGCTGATCTACTCCGGACTGTAAAGGATAAGATCTTTAAAGACGAGGCAGGGGAAATCCTGTCCCTTCGCAAGGGTAGAAATAAAGACTTGGAAGTCAGAATTAAAGATCCTAAAGATGCGGCTCAGTTTACTGCAACATTGAGAGACAGGGCTTCTGACCTTCAAGTGGATTTTCGTACTAAGGGCGACCGACGCGCAGTTGTACACGTTAAAGACATGGAAGAGAGTACCACAGCGCAAGAATTAAGCGAGGCTATTACGGCTGTTATTGGAGACACTGAGTCTTTCAGAATTACCTCATTACGGCAGGCTTATGGAAATACTCGAAATGCGACAGTAATAACCAATCAGAGGGCTGCAACTAAGTTAATTTCCAGTAGAATTAAGGTCGGCTGGGTTCACTGCCGGGCTTATATCAGGACTGATAATATGAGGTGTCAAAGATGCTGGGCCGCTGATCACACGAGTACGGTATGTAAGGGCCCGGATAGGTCAACCCTTTGTTACAACTGCGGTCAGAAAGGCCATGTGATAAGAGACTGCAAGGAGGCCACTAAATGCCTTGACTGCAACGGCACGGACCATCGCACGGGAGGAGTGCAGTGTGGACTACCTAAATAATGGCTAAAATAATACTATCTAACGCCAACAGGAGCATTCTTTCCCACGATCTGGTGGGGGAGACTGCGAACGATCTTGAGGTTGACTTTATAGTCACCACAGAGCCCAACCTGAGAACGGCGGCCAGAGCTGATTGGTGGGCTGACGCGGTTGGGGATGTTGCTGTCAGTAATGTCTCCGGCTGTCTTGGCTGGCACCTACTTCATAGAGCTGAGGGAATTCTGGCAGTAGCACTCCCGGACTTTGTCCTTATAGCCGGTTACGTAAAACTGAGAATGTACAAGACTACACTTCATTTACACTCATACATATCATCCTCTGAAGAATTATCTAAACGGTAGTTACCGGAGGCTAAACAGGAAAAAGAGAGCCGGTTACGTAAGTCCAAACATTAATATCGGGGACTTTGCGCAGTACATCAACGATTTGCAGCGAGTCATACAGCGGGCAGCTAGTAGACCTATACTCTTAGGCGACGTTAATTGTAAGTCCATTTTAACTGGCAGCTCTTATACCAATGCAAGGAGACGAATCTTCATTGACATGATGATGACCACAGGGCTGATCTGCCTGAATGACTGCACTTATACCTACGAGGCAAGAGGCCATAGATCAGTGCTGGATCTTACGCTGGTGGACGGCAGATGGAATCCTTCCGTCTTTAGTTGGAGCGTTCTTGAATCTGAAACCGGAAGCGATCACCTAGCAACTTTGCTTGTTATGGAAGGCGCAAGACCTTCAACATCAGCCACTGCACGATTTAGATTTAGTCCAAGACAAGTTGAGGTGGTGGTTAACGAGATTGCCAGGACCCTATCTGATGGAAGAATAGTAACGCCGCAAGTCCTTCAAGAATCAATTATTACAGAACTGTCTAGAGTCCCGCAGTTTGGAGGAGGTCGTCACCCAGTATACTGGTGGAAGTCTGAAATTGCAGATCAGCGAAGAGTGTTACAATTTTGGCGTAGGAAAAAGCAAAGGCTGCGGCCCGCTGGCGGTGCGCCATATGACCAGGCGAAGGAAAGATTTGTCCAAGCTAGACGTACTTTGAATCATCTAATAAAGACTAGTAAAAGAAACTGTTGGAAACAGTTTAGCTGCTGACTTGGATTCAGACCCGTAGGGACGGGGATACAAAATAGTAATGAAGAGATGAGGACGCCGCTTGCCTGTCTTAGTTACAGAAACGGCCAGACTGCATCTTCATAGCCTCTTCCCTGTTCATGACGAGGGACATACGGACATAATAGACTGTAAAGCTAAACGCTTTACACAAAACGAGGTCGCTATTGCCGTTTCTGGTCTGAAGGATAAAAAAGGTCCGGGTCCGGATGGAATCCCGGCTGCCCTCCTCAAAGGATTAATGAAGATAATCCCCTGGGAAATCACTGACGTGGCCAATTATGAAGTACAAAACAAGACTTTTCCCGCATGCTGGAAGGAGTCACGGACTGTTTTCCTGCCTAAGAAGTCCGGCAATCAAGAAATCATTAGCTATCGGCTGTTGAGTCTCATCAATAATATGGGAAAGGTTGCCGAGCGCTTTGTAGCGAACAGACTTATCCAAGAATTACAGTCCAAAGACGGGCTTCATGATAACCATTTTGGGTTCAGGAAACATAGATCCACGCTGCAAGCTCTGGATAAAATTACCAACTGGGTATTGTTTGTCAGATCTGGTACGTGGCGTACCAGAAGAATCCCGTTGCTTATTCTGTTTGATATAAAAAATGCCTTTGGATCGGTTCGGTGGGATACGATTGTGGCAGCTCTCACGGACAAACAGATTAGTTCCTATATCAAAAGACAAGTACGAGAATATCTGACTGATAGGTGGACTTTGGTCGAGGCGCTTGAAGGTAAATTTAGATATCAGCTTCATGGAGGAGTGCCGCAGGGGTCTGTGTTAGGCCCCTTGCTTTGGCTAATAGTAATTGATGGAATACTCAGACTGATATTACCTGAAGGCTCGGAAATAGTTGCTTATGCCGATGATTTGGCTATATTAATTGAAGCCAAAACTGAACGTAACCTTGAAGTTGCCGGTAATGAAGTGCTAACATTGGTTAATAACTGGCTGTCGGACCGACAACTATCTTTGTCTTTAGATAAATGTTACTATATTTTTCTGGCTGGAAGAAGGCGACTCAGAGACCTAAATCTCTGCGTGGGCGATCGTAGACTAGACCGTGTGGCAGTAACAAAATATCTTGGTGTCATTATAGACCCAGCTCTAAAGTTTAGTCCTCATCTCGCACAGAAATGTAAAGAGGTCGAGAATATCGCAAAGGCTTTAACAAGATTGTTGGCTGGACATGAAGCTCCACGTGCATCTAGGCGGCGGGTCATTGCCTCAACTTTAACCTCTGTATTATTGTATGCTGCACCTATATGGGAAAAAGCACTTGAAAGAAATGTTGAAAGAAAAGCAGTTGAAAGAAATGTCGCAAGACTTAGAACTCTGCATAGGCAAGCTCTTATAAACATCACTTCTGCATACCGCACCATCTCTTACGATGCGGCTTGTGTATTATCATCGGTTCCCCCTATCGACCTCTTAGTTAAAGAGCGATCACTTAGGTATCGTGGCATGCCAAAACAAGAAGCCCAAGCCAACATCAGGCGCATATGGCAGGACAGATGGAATCTTTCCACTAAAGCTACCTGGACCAGGAGATTGATAGCCGACTTGGGCATGTGGCTTGATAGAGGACATGGGGAGTTTGGTTATTATCTTACTCAAATACTTTCTGGGCATGGTAGCTTCGAATATTATTTACATCGATTCGGTAGAAGACCAGCACCTATTTGCATGTTCTGCCAGGATTCAGATACTGCCGAACATACTCTGTTCCATTGTAATAGATGGACTATACATAGACGACGTGCAGGGCTGCAAGAATTAAATCCGGAGAATCTGCTTCTTTTTCTCCTGCGATCCACTGACAATTGGAACAAAATGGAGGAGTTTGCCAAGATAGTGCTGAAGGCTAAAGATGATGTAGCTCTTTTAAGAGGCCATTGAGGCCCCGTGGTAACTTAGTAGTTTAATATTTTCGTTAAGGTAAGCAGCTATGAGGAGAAGATCATTCCTTCGTTTGGGGATCATAACAACTGGGTAACGAAAAGACTGAGACCCGGTTCCCTCGACGGGGGCTAGGGACGGCTTTGTCGGGCCTGGTTCTCTGTCGGGGGGGGGGGGGGGCTTGAGGCAGGCACATTAAAACAAAAGATCCAACCGGGGAGGCTGACCTGCTGTGCCGGACGTACAGCTGGCGGGTGGGGAGGCCTCCTTTGAGTTTAAAGGACACTTTCCCGGGCTGCGCATACTTGAATGGATACCCGGCCCGGGGAAGTAGGGAGAAAAAAGGAAAAAAAAAAGTGTTGTGTTATGTGATACTGGTTGGCGTTCGGGATGACGTCAATTAAACTCAATGCTAACCCCACGATGTGAATAACCTCAATGGTCACAAAACAGGATGATTTCCATATTCCTCTTTTATTATTACCATATTTCTTTAATAATTATTACAAATCATTATTACCTGCTACCATAGAAATCAAAATAGGAATATTAGAAATTTGCCTATGGTGCGGGTTTTTTTTTGGTCACACTGTTTTCCGTATTTTTTGCATGGGTTCAGTTATCAGCGTTCACGATTTTGAAACTCTTTATATGTTCATGTTTAATTTAAATTTAAAATTTGCTTGTGATATTTTTTACGTATTACAATTTGTAACATAACATTTCGGTACAGGTTTCAGGTGATGATAAAGCGAAAGCGTCTTTTGCCCAGAAAAATAATGTAAATCTCAATGTTGTTAAAATCGAAATTCTTATTCACCTTAAATATTTACTTAAAATTAACTTAGAATATACATATAACGTGCTATATATATACATGCAGCGATTCTCGAGTAACTTAAATGTAATTAATTTTATTTTATTTACCTAATGATTGTATAGAATTAAATATAATAGGAAGTCATATTTTACTTAAAAATATTATTTTTATGAATCTCTTGAGTTAACCAATAAAAACTATATAAACATGTAAATTAAATACACTATATTTCACTTAGAATTTAGGAGAATTTTGTATGATTGTGTATTATCACCTGAGGAATCTTAAAGAATTCCAAAAATTGATAACTCAAATTGAATAACTCATTTAGAGGAAAAAAATTGTTACCTGGACTTTTTTAATTGAAAATGGTACAGGGGCTTTTAATAAAAGCAAAAAATTAAATGCCTGAGCGGGGGTTGGTGGAAGGTTGAAAAGGGGTGAAAAATGGTGTTATTGCGATTTCGGGCGAAAGTTGACGTAAAAAAAAATTGTAGTTATTTAAGACACAAAAAGGTAAACTTTTGGCAAAATTAAATTAATTTTGCGGAAATGAAAAATAAAAAAACAAAAAAAATAAGATTTTTCTAAAATTTTGATGTTATGTTAAAAAGTGACTTCTACGAAAATTGTAGATTTTTGCATGATCTACAACTTTTGTATTGAAAAGTTTTTTTTCAGCCCCCCCCCTACCCCCCAAATCGTCCTCCACCACCGTGGAGGACGGTTTATTATAAACCCCTTTACCATTTCCACTTATAAAAGTCCAGGTAAAATTTTTTTTTCTCTAACTGTAATTTGGTTGGACAAAGTAAAATGTACTGTATTTAATTTACATGTTTGTATAGTTGATTGGTTAACTGAAAAAATTAGTAAAGATTATATTTTTAAATAAAATATGTCTTGTTATATATCTTTATATATATATTTCTTGTGTGCGTGTGTATGAAAGTGAACTCCTCCTAAACGGCTGGACTGATTTTGATGAAATTTTGTGTGTGTGTTCTAGGGAATTCGAGAATGATTTAGATTCACAATTTGGTTCACTGGAAAATGTTTTTTTAATTAATTTTTTATTTATAAATAGTTGTAAATTTTGGAATGTTTTACATTGGATCCGGCAGACTGCACTACCATCGCAGTATCGAATATTCAATAATATTCTATTTTAATTTTAGTTTGTCCCGACAGTTGGTGCTGCGATCAAATTGAGAAAAATATTTCGTAATTTTGTGTTATTATTGGGTTAAAACAATAATAAATAATAATAAAATAATAAAAAATCGCAAGAAAACAGTTTTTTAATAAATAAGAGGCTAATAAATCAGATGGAAATGTAAACAAAGGAAAACCAATCAGATCAATGCAAGATGGCCGCTGTCAAACACAACGACCAATCACAAAGAGCCCGTATGGCCGTTGCCAATGTAAACAAAACCACAACTGATTAAGTAACAAGTAGGCAGCACTGCGATCGCGTTTAGAATTGTACGCGTATTGAGAAATATTATATATATTATTATTTATTGAAATATCGTTTTAAAGTGTAATTAAAAAATATACATTGTGCAACTTTGTAAGGTACAGTATTGAAGTGAAAATGTTTTTTTAATTTATTTATGTGTTGTTGATCTTGGGATGGTTAAGGTTCACAATTAGGTCCGGTAGGCAGCGTGTGGGTCCGGTATGCAGAGCTGCGATCGCGTTTTAGAAGTTTCTTTTTAATTTTTGGTTTATCAGTCAAACCCGGTAGTTGGTGCTGCGATCGGATTCTAGGAATTTTTTTTTATTTTGTTGCTTTATCGCATATCAGTTACTTGCGTCGTAGCTTAGTGTTGTTCTTACATTAAAATTTGTATTTAGAGAATAGTTTGAATTAAATCCGATAGGTAGTGCTGTTCTGACAATTGGATTTATTTACATTCTGAATTTTATAAAGTTAAAGGTGAAATATTATAAGGTTCCGTAATGTTTTGTAATTGTAATGATTTTGCAGCCACAACACTTTTAGTTAAAACATTATTTTCCACCGAATACTGTGATTAGACAGTGTTGTGAATTAAATCCGATAGGTAGTGCTGTTGTTTTACCATTTGGTAAAACAACCAAGGTAAATAAATATTTACCTTCTGACTTGTGAAAAAGTGAAAGGTTAAAATTTGTTAAATTGCTAATGTTCAGTTTTTTAAGGTTTTATGAAACTTTCAATTGTTGTCATTTAATCTGTATGTATACTCAGATCTAGCAATAGCGAAGCATTGCCGAGTCTACTAGAATTGCGCTCTTATTGAAAATATTATATTATATTATTATTTATTGAAATAACGTTTTAAACTTTAATTAAAAAATGTACATTGTGCAAATTTGTAAGGTGCGGTATTGAAGTGAGTATTTTACATGATTTTTTATGAATTTTAATGATGTATACACGTGCATTCAATAACAATCAACTTAACCTACAAATTTAAATTGTCAGTTCTCATTTGATTCTATGCAACTTATCAAGTATTGAACGGCTCTTTGAAAATAAAAATTTAAGTTTGTAAAATAAATTATAACATTTATAAAATTAAAATATAAGTTACTTATAATATAGTTTAAAGTATATTTACAAAATTGAATTTATAATGTTTTAACTGATTAATTTTGTAAAACGTTTTCTAAAATTATTTCTAATTTATAATTATCTAAATTTGGTAAAAATGATAAAAATTTTCTACTAAAATTTTAACTACGTTGCTTTTTTACAGTGCTTTAATTTTTTTATTAATTGATTCATTAAGCTGTTATATGGTTATGAAACATCAAAATTATTAAATAAAAAATATGTAGGAGGTACTTTTTTAAAATGATAAGTGAATATTAGTAGGAATGTGGATGAAAATTTATTAATTCCACTAATTATTAATTTTACGACGTTTCGATTTTTTAATTCAATTTTCATCGGACATCTCAATATTTAGTGAAAATAAATATTAACCATACTACACATAATTAATCAATTAACCCATTACAATAATACAACAATCACAAACTGATAATATCATACTAATAGTCATTTTAATGAAATTTATAACACATTCCTGCTAATTTTAACTTATTTATATTAAGTTACTTATATTTATGTGTGTGCATTTATTACAGAATAATGTCGCGTCAGGACAACGTCTGTCGGGTCCGCTAGTATATATATATATATATATATATATATAGAGAGAGAGAGAGAGAGAGAGAGAGAGAGAGAGTAGCGTTTTTAATTCGAAAATTTCAAACTTTTTAATAAGTTGAAACAATCTGGACCATTTTGGTGAAAATTATTATTAAAAAGTTATTACAATATCTAACGTCATTACATGTACATTTATCACAATTCGACCAATCGATATATATATATATATATATTTACTGTACGTAAATATATATATATTTTTTTTTAAGGATATTAATACGTATGTTGATAAATCTTTGCATTTCACAGATTTGAAGTGTGTTATTTGAGAAGAGGTTCCATTCTCATCAGCTATCAATAACAGTCCATTGTAAATGGGCTAATAAACGCAGCGTACTGCCTGTTTACTTTGCGTTTAGTGTCGTTTAACATTTTTTTTTTATCTTCTGACTTTCCTTTTTCTTTTATGAACCTAAATACGTGAGCCTAGTACGCATATTGTTTTTATTTATTTATTGGCCATTTAATCTAAGTATCTGTCTATAATTGTTAATAAATTTTCTCAAATATGTACATCTGCTGTGTAATGGTATTGCTGATTATCCAATTTTATTTTACGACCAAAACACGATTTAATCCTCTCTTTTTAACATCATAACTATATTCGTTTATAACCTTCTGAACCGAAGGTCTACTTTTATAGATATATGTTAGAAAATGTATATTGACTATATGGTGTACTTAATTTCATAACCTATATTACATAAAGGGTTCATGTATCTAGTACCATGCTTGATCGTCTTCGACTTTAATGTGATTCCCATGCAGATTGTTCATAAGAAAATTGTTAGGTTATAAATATTAACCGTTTTGAGAGGGATTCAAATCATAACCTATGACTTCTGTAGTTTGTGTTCGTATTACTCGGGTATTATTGTGTTAACCATCATCCGATTTGTTTTTCTTTGTAGTTAAATATAGGTAATGTTTTATTTTTATATAGAAACTAGAAAACGGAAAATATAATTGTAATATAGGTATGCTTGCGTAATTTTTATGAATTCATTTTATATACATAATAAAATCAATTAAATATCGTAACGTAACGATATATAAAACTTAGCTATAGAATTCTCTTAACAAAAAAAAAAATTAATATTTAAAAGCAATTCGTACGAATTTTCTTCATTAGTCGGTGACTATATTTTTTTGGAGTACACTATGCTGTTACGTCACTGTACGCAGGTAATTGAATGGTTTTAAATAAACTTTTATTTTTCCATTGAATTTTAATATTTAAATAATTCCTACTATTTTTATCATTAATCAGTATCAGCCTTTGCGGAACTGCGCTATGCTGTTATGTCGCAGCAGGCAGGCAGTTGATAGTTTTTAAATGAACCATTATTTTTTCATTAAATTTTCTCTCTTTTCAAATACGTCAAAATTTATAAATTTTAAAACTAAAAAAATTTTAAGAATTTATTATTTTGGAAAAAACATAAAATCGTTTTGATTTGGAGGTATGGAGAAAGTTTTATTAACATTACACAAAAATATGCATATTTTTAAAGTAGCTTGACAATTTTGTAGCGTTCGGGACCACTGTTAAGTATTGCTTCAAAGAATGAGATGAAATGCAATTTTATAGCGTGTGAAAATACTATGCGTGACCGGAATTCGAACCCGGGACCTCCGGATGAAAAGCAGAGACGAACCTATCTAAGCTAACAAACTATTTTACGAAATTGCTTTTATCGATTTTATGGAACTTGAAAACTTCAAAAACCAGAAAAGGACATACAAATCATGTCTTTTTTCTTGAAAACTATTTCACCTCTCATTTCTTATTGTTTAATGAGTTCCATAAAAAAGAGCCTAACTAAGAAAAGAACAGGATTTTTAATATACAAAATTATTTTTTATTTATAAGATATATATTTTAGTAAATTTTAAAATCTCAAACTCAGTTTTTTTTTCATTATTCAAAATACTTTTGTAAATATAAATTAAGTAGCCGGATGTTGAAGTAAACAATTAATTCAAATAATATAATTATCAAGTAATTTTTATTAATGCGGGAAAGAAACTTAGCTGTTTATTGTAACGCACAATGTAAAACATAACGTTTAAAACATTATGAAGGCTAGATCTAGGATTTATACTTTACATTAGGTGATATCATTTTTCGGGTTATGAACATTTATTTAATAAATACGTATGGAATAAGGAATAAATATAAATGTGTGCCGTTTTGTTGAAAATATTTTGAACAAGAACGTCATCTTGACACCATTTTATTCGATTTTGTCCCCACATTTTGTCAAACTTCGAAATTCTTAGATTTATATTTAGTTTCTGTGAACTTTATTCAAAACATTTTACTCAGAACCAAATTTTAACAAAGTTTATTTAAATTTTATATTTTTATTACCCTTTTATCAAAGTTATTTTACGACAAACGTAAAATAGTGTGTTTTTCGACCTCAATCTTTTGTCTTTTACTCCCAAATTTCTCGAAAATTACTAAGATTACAGTATTGGGACTTTTTTAAAATTTTCCTCCCAGATTTCATATAAAACTATTAAATTTACCTCTTAATTTGAGTCCAAGAATTACAGTCTCGCTTAATTTTACTGAAGTCCACCATTTTCTTGAAGGCAGGTCTGAACTCTACGCACTATATGTTAACACCCTTCGTAGGACATCAGAACTAATGGAATTCATCTCTGCAGTAATGGCCCGCTCCAGGTCTTGTAGCGTAGGTGGGGTTGCTCGATTTACTCGTTCTTTCAAAAACCCTCAGAGAAAGAAGTTTGGTGACGATAATTCACGAGAACGAGGGAGCCACACACCTTTTCAGATCATGTGATCACTAAACATTCCTTCCAAAAATTCCATGGTGTTTTAGAATGTATGGTACGTTTCCCCGACTTGTTGAAGGTAACAGTAACGTTCATCGGGCTGGAGAAGAGCTAAAATTTGTGTAATAAAGGTGGTACAATAAGGCTAAGGTGAAAATAAACCTCGCCACTGGAAAAAAACATCCAGTATGCCCATTCCATTACTTTCCTGGTTGATAAACCACTGCTAGTGCATTACTCTTTTAACAGTGTCTGGGGGTTTCAGTTCCTGAACGCAATGCATTCGGTATGCATATATACCTAACTTTCTTTGTTGTGGCCTTTTGTGAATCCCCGTACGATATTCCTGTCTGCGATGATAATTTATGCAAACGTTTCGTGGGAGAGTGTTTAAGTAATGCAAATAGTGCGCGATAAAATGATCGCGCTGTGTATATATATATTTAAAAGTATGTATAAAATATATACATATATTTCGGTTGAATGTTACAGTATTGTATGTAAAATAAAAATTAAATAGTATGTATGTATGAGTAGAAGTAATTAAAATTTGTATGTTCTCATAGTCGGATTTATAAAAGAAAGGAAAATCTATTTTACAAAAAAAAAATATTATTTTCAGATTATATTTGTATATTTCTTCTTTTATTACTCCATTAATTTTTTTTTTTTATTCAATTTAAATGTAATTTATGTATTTATTTTTGCTTGATTTATTCATCTGTTAAGGTTTTTATCCATCCCTATTCATACATCAATGAATGTTGTTGACAATATCAAGATTTATATCTTTTCACCCTTTCCTTTGCTCTTAATCTAAAATGCTGTTTTGAAAACACAAGAAAACTTTACTTCTTTTTCACATTAGTAAAGTTTCTTCTGGTAAACTAACTTTTTTTTCTGGTTGAGATTTATTTCCGTTAATAAACAAATCTATTTTCTTTTACGATTCATTGAAATGTTTTTTATGTTTTTTTTTTTAATAATAATTGTATTATTTTAAAGAAACAGTTTTTTCGTTTTTATAAATCTTAGTTTTCAAGAGTTTTTTTATTTTATTTTTTTTTCTATCCTTTTATAATATTATTTATTAATGTTTGCAAATGTGATCTATAAAGTAAATTGTAAGTTATGTTTTTGAAATGTTGCCAAGATTTTATATATTTTTTTAATATTTTTTTAAAACGTTTTACTAAAGTAAAATGAAAGAAATGGATATTAGATTTTTTATTAAGAATATGTATTATGTTACATAAATATGATTTTCTTTAATTTATGAAAAATTGTTTTTTTTTGTTTAAAAAAGTATCCCATAATTTCCTTAACTATGTTAAAACTGAATAAGTAATTTAATATAATTTTATATTAGGTCAAACACACATACACTCACACACGAATTATCTGTGTTCAAATTGTGTATAAAATACTTTAAAACTTATTATTCGGAATTTAAAGATGTACATTTTAAAATTTAATAGTGTTTGCTAATTTTAAAATACGTGAATATTTATATTTCCAAAAGTTTCCGGCCGTAGCTTATTAATATGTAAGTCTGTACATCCCGGATTCTCTAAGAAAATTGAAAATGTATTTATTTTCTTAAAAAATAGCTTATTTTCTTAGAAAATTTTTAATGCTATTACCGGGTTCTTAGGTTAGACTCCCAGTTTATATGAAGAATTTTGAGAAAAACATAATTTATCTGCATTAAATATGGCATAAAGGGTACCGGATTTCATTGGTAGCATATTAGATTCTCAATAAAACTGAAACCGTATTGAAAGTAAAAATCCCAACAGCCGATAAATATTGTAATAATAATAAGTCATGCAGTCAGCTGATTTACCTTCCTGATGAAAATCAAACTTAGAAATAAGAAAATTAAATCGAGTCAAAGAAGTCATCCGCAATCCATACCTTTAATTTAGATCAAATTGTTCTAACAAAATCTAATTAAATAATCAAGGAGGAAAGGATTGAGTGTTAAAGAAGTAAGTGGAGAGAGAAAATTTTAAAGGGATCAAACACCTCACAGAAAGATTACTTAAGGGTGCCTCTGTGCAATGACTATTCATCATGCTCAAAATCTCTTAGGAGTTGGGATTATTTTACCCAAGATGGAAGAACGCATTACGATAAACGAAGTTGCATGTAACAGGTTACATATAAGCTGCTAAAAATTTATTTTCCTTTAAAATATTTTTTTTTCCATTATACAGAGTATATCACAAAAGTTCTTCCAGGACATTCATAACCTATTCTACTCGTGAAAATAATAGAAAATACTTTAGTTAAATGAGTAATAAACGGATAAAACTTTTAAACAACACTCGTGCTGTTTCCACTATCTTAAATCATTTCCCTGAGAAATTGGTCGGTCTTGGAGGTCCACCTTCCTGGTTATCAAGATCGTCTGATCTAACCATTAGATTTTTGCGTTTGGGGATGGATGAAAAATTCTGTATTCAAAAAACAGAAATAAATTCTCGTGAGGAATTAATTGTCCGCATTATGGTTGTGGATGAGCAACTTAAGGAAACGCTGAAAGACTAAAAAGAGCAATAAAAGCAGTACAGAAGCGTGCCAACAAATGTGTTGAAAATGCTCATTTTTGAACCTTTATTACAAACTGGTTTGTATAATGCACTTTGATCTAGTTTACTGTTCCTAAATAAAATTCGAATTTTTTCTAACTTTTCCAGTTTTATTCAACTAATACCATTTTGTTCAGAATTAAATTCTCAAAGTTTAAGTCTCTAAAAGAATTAAAATTCTTTTGTTTAAAAGTAGTATCAGTTTATTACCCATTAATTATAGTATGTCAAACATAAAAAGTAAAGTTTTTTACCAAAATGTATAGATTTTCACCCCCGATTTCTGAAAAATTACTGCAGTTGCAGTTCTTGAACCTATTTTATTCGATTTTTTAGGTCAAAACCTATAAGAGATGGCTAATTTTACCCTTTATTCAACTTTCTAAAAATTTAACCTCATTTTTACGGGGTAGCTTAAATCCGAGCGAAATCTTTCATTACCGTAACTTGCAAACGAAGGATTTTAGGACATACGTTTCATATACATTTTTCCACTGTTTTCACGAGTAGAACAGGTAATGAAAGTTCCGGGAGAACTTCGTGACACATTCTGTATACAAGATGTATTTAGAATTATCTAATTCTATTGAAATCTTTCTCTAGTCGTATTATGCTCTTTACGGCATTGTAAATACTCGTACTCCACCCCACGTCTTTAAAGAAAAATTTATTTCTGATTTATCGCTTAGGTTGAATATTAACTACGAAACTTAATGTTGGAGGGATTTTCTCACGTAGGATTCCTAACTATGATTTTAAGAATAATAATAAACCCATTCTTGAGTTTAAGTAAAAGAAAAACTTTTTCAGATTGATTTTGTCTAACATGGCCTGTTGGTATATTATAGAATTATAATAAATATATATGAGTAAACCGCTTATCAACAATTATATATGTAACACGTCTAAGCGCTTTCAGAAAGTAATTTCCATCATCAGTAACACTAAGTTATTATTTATGTAATAATAAATAAAAATTCACATAATTACATTTTTTTTTTTTTATATATGTAACAATTAATCGTCATGTATGTTAAAATATCTTGACGTAGTTGACATAATTAGTGTGTCAATTGTAGTGTATAGTGGTCTCAATTGCTGTTATAAGTAAGAAAACCCTTTTACATATTATTAAGTGTTTACGTAAATTACTTTAATTTTTAGTATTTTTATTTGAGTATGTTAAATTGAAGTAGAAGTTACAGTTCTTAGGCGCTTCTTCACAATTTTTTATGCATTTTTAAATGTTTTTCCGTTGCCAGTTATATCCATGATAAAATATACCGGTCTATTCCGTAAGCGGTATTTCTGTTTTTATTTATTTACATTTTAATTTTATGGATTTAATTCATTATACGCACAAACATTTTACTTTTGTTCGTGTAATGTTTAATGATGCATACTCAAGCATTATGAAGTACATCCATGAAAAATAATACAGCGAACGCCTAGACAAATACTTGCATAATATGTAACATATCCGTATCATACATCTGTATTATTTTTGATGCAGCAGGGAAGTAAAACGCCGTATTAGTTACCAACGCTAATCTGATCACGCCATATTAGTGGTCGCTTAATGTATTTTCTGAAAGTAGTGTTTTGTTTGAGTTTGATTTTCTGTGGGCATTTTAAAAAAATCTCTGATTACCGAGGGCTTCGCTCTTAACAGAATACTAGATAGGAGGGAAGTTAAGTGGAACGTTATTTATAGTAATATGCACTTGAAGACTATGTAAAAAAATTATTCTAGTTTTTAAATAAAATTTTGAGGTACGAGATCCATGGTGATCGTATTTTCTATCGCCTTAACCGATTTTGACCAAGAATAAGTGGTATTTATTATTGATTCATATTTAGAAATCATCGTGTAAAAATTGATAAAAATCGATTAATCCGGCTTGAAGATTTCAAGAAAAATGGTAACGACGAATTAAAGATGAAAAATTAGGCTTAGTATTCTCCATTCAAGAATGAAATTACCCAAATAATCAAATTTGAGGTACTGATTTAATGATATCATCTAATTAGTACACGAATGTGATATTGAATCCAAAAACCACAAAAAGAAAAACGGGTTTATCGCCGATCCTTTATGGGGTTTAAAAGATCGAGCACAATCAGAAAATATTTTAACTACCTAAGGGACATTAAATTAAGTGAAATAATTTGACTGCGCTTTGTGTAAAATTTTGAGATAGGGCATCCATAAAGCCCGTATCTCCTTGCCCCCTTGACCAATTATAAGCAAAATTAAATAGCATCAATGCTATTAAAATTGAATATATTAAATCATCGTACCAAATTTCAACTAAATCGACCTATCCAGTGTGAAGATATCAAGCAAAATCAGGGCCAACATATATCGGAATTTACTTGTATTCTTATGAAATTTTTAATGCTAAAATTGTGTTTTATCTAATAGCGGGTATTGTGAAACGTTAAGATCTGAAAAACTCCCAACCTGCAAACTTGACTCGATTAGCGTATATTATAAGCGTACTTTGACAGGATCATTATAATGGACCGGGGTAACGGGTTTCTTTCAATTATGAAGAAAGAAAGTGAAAATAATAATGAAAAAAAGAATCTAGAAGGAACTACAAGTGTTTTTTTTTCTTAGAGTAACGGATCTGTTTAACAATTTGTTTCTTGTGATACAGACAATCGCACCTCCAAAAGCTGTTGTCAACCAGAAGGGTTACCGGACCGGAATAAGAATTTATAGAAAAACTAAGGGTGCGGACAGTAAAAATTATTACGCTTGAGCAGTCAAAAGAATGAGGCGGGCATTGGTTCTGCAGACCAGTGGGATATATAAATACTGTCAGGGATTAGCGGGAGTCAGTACTTTTGCAAGGCTGTATTCAGCGCAGTCGTGATACCAGCGATAACAGTAAGTGTTTGGTAATAACGATTGAAGAGTGCATCACGAATATTCAATTTTTAACATTGGTTGAAAACAAGAAACTGTTTGGTTAGTTATTGGTAAACAGTAGTAAGAAGTGACTGTATTCAATTCATTCGTAAAGTATAAGGTAGTCCTTTTATAAACAGTAAAAGTAATAATGTTTGCAAAAATTGAATTTTTTGAACTTTAAACTTTAAACTTTTCTCATGTTATCTTGTTGTTAATGTAATATCAAGTTCTACAGGTCATTTTAACGTTTTTAGTAAATTGGATTGATTCTGTTTTTTATAATTTAAGTTTCATTAAACAAATTTTGGCCTTTTTATTTGAATTGCTGTATTTTATGTTATATATACGGTCATTATTATTATTATTTATTCTGTTTATATGTCTTTTGAGTAATAAATTGTTTATAAGAAATTGTTACGTTTGTTACTCTCTCAATATCCTTGTAGAACTGCGAACAAGCGACATTGTATTAGCGTATATTTATACTGTACAGCTATGTAGTTCGAGTATAACTAAATAGCTGAAAAATTAAAAAAAAAAGTGCAATCAATTCAATTCAGTGACCTCTGGCACACCAAATCATTTTTCTTACTCTTGAAATAAGTGATGCTGAAAGGTTAATTATCATAAACCGATATTTAGAAATACGCGAAAACAACTGATTTAATTAATTAACAGGATTGTCTGAAAATGCACGTCCTTAGATGTTGATCAAATTATAATTACATTCAATTAATTTATTGCATTAATACACAACCAAAAGATTGTAATAATTATCAGGATATAATTAAACCTGATTGATTAGATGGAATGAAAAACTTGAAAGTTTACAATAACTTTAAACCAGGGTATTAAAAAAATGTTCTTTATGTATAATGTATGGAATCTATTATTTTGAATTTGTAACAATTATTTTACCAGTCGTAGAGAATTGTTTGATGTACGCCTGCTATTTATATACGTTTGTTAATTTTTAGTTATTTAATCTCAAATTTTAAGTAATTATATTCACTATGTATCATAAATAAAAGTTATTCCCCCATAATGTTTTTTCTAATTAATTAGATTTCATATACTGCTGATTTGATTGTGATTGTTCTCTGTGTATTTAATAGCCCATTCTGTTTTAACCGCCACACTATGTTGGCTGCTTACTATATAAATTTTATGACCTTCCCTACAGATGGATTAATTACCAGGGTATACTGAACCGTTGCTAATTATATGTATTTTGTTAATTAAATGTAAATATTATTCTCAAACCTGGAACAGTTTCTTTTTTTACTATCAATGAAATTTAATTTATTAGGCAATTTTCTATAGTTTAATAAAAACTTTAAATCGTTCAGTTAATTGACATTTGCAAGTATATAATCTTTTTTTTCAGTACTATTATTTAAAGAACCCTACCGTTGTTCCATTCTGTCATTTGTCTTGTATGTTGATTACAGCAGAGCATTATTGTCTTAACTGCATAAAAACAATACTAAATTACGTATTGAAAAATGTATAAAATAGTACTCCTAATAAATAGAAGGTATAACTTACATTAGACGAATTTTTAAGGGATATTTGGATTTTAGGTTCAAAAGAAATGTATTTCTACGGAAATATTATGTATAAAAAGAAATGTTTTTATAAAAACATTTTACAACATTTACAATTTTTTTTTTGGGGGGGAAACAAATTTGATACCCTTCATTCAAGTCCAAAAAAAAAATTATAATAAATTTAAAAAAAATTCTTTTTTCATGAAAAATATATATTTCACACAAAGAAAAAAAAAAATTATTTATAAGATATTGTGGTTGAAAGTATAAATTTTTAGTAAGAAAATATATATTTTTAATCATTATAACCAACAAATATTTCAAAGTCCCTGAATTAATCTACATGTCGGCCTTTTTCACCAGACACCACCAAGGATATACAGTAGTTCCAGAGGCTATAGATCCTTAGTATAGGAGATCTAGCAGAATCAGACTTCTACACACATCAAAAATGAATAAGAAAGGATCAAGGGTAAATATAGGATTCAGAAAAAGGATATTCGCCCTGAGAGAAAATTCCCGCGTCACCCGCAATTCATCCTAGAGGTCAGGAAAATTTTACTCAGATGAGAGCAGCATAGTAGTAACACTAATTTTGATTTGACAGTGTTAATTAAATCCTGCAGAAAAAAAAAGTATTTTCCAAAGATTATAGTCATCCCAAAATAAATCGAAGGTTTCTAAATGTTTCTCTCCGATATTATATAGCATACTACAGGGATGTAATAAAGAAGGAAATAATTTTTCCATGTCGGAGAGAGGTATCCCCGAAAGTATGTAAAAATATTCAGTCAAATTTTTATTACACTATTAATAGAACAATTTTTTTAAATTAAATCTTCCGCATTCATTAGTCATTAACAAAGACATTGCGCTGCAATCCTAAATAAAACTTGTTTTTCATCGCCGAATTTGTGTTTTACGTTGCATATTTTAAAAACTATTGGAATTATAGTTCTGGGACCTGCTTCATCCTATTTTCCATCTAAAATTACATAAGAAACTACCAACTTTACTCCTTAATTGGATCCCTAAAATTTCATTAGGGTTTCTTTGTATTAGAAGAGCTGAAATTCAGGCGAAATCCTTCGCTAGCCGTAATTCAAAAACAGGACGTTTCCAGACTTATGTTTATATGAACTTTTTCACGATTTTCATCAGTAGAACATGTCATGAAAGTTTCTCCGTGTCTTTGTGGAATAACCTGTTTAATATATAATTAATATAATAAAATCTATTATCATTGAGTTCTTCAGTTTTTATAGTCTTGAATATTTTATGTAGATTTTTTCATGAATTCTTTGTTATCTGATGCAAGGTTACTATAAAAAAAACTTCCTAAAGATTAAATGTTGAAAGTCTGATTCATTTCCCAATAAAAATTCGGTATTTGAATAGTTATAGATTGGAGTTAAATATCGGTACCATTAGCAATCGTTAATATCGGAAAACCTGATTTATTTTTTTGGTTAAACTAAATGTCTATGATACCTCTTTAATACATGCATGAATACTTAACACATAAAATAATAGCCCGTTGTATTTAAGTATTTTACCCAAATATCGTAGCCCATGTATTTAAATATTTTTGTGGGCCCAAAACGGTAGAACCAATTTTCATGAAAAAAAGAATATTTCGATTCTTCGTTTTCGGTTCGCGAATGACAATGAGACTATATGCAGATTGAAAAGAAAATATTAAACAAAACTTTTAATTCTGGTGAATCTCTCCTTAAGAAATCATATTCTCTCCTTCAACCTCTTTTTTAATATTTTATTTACTCTGCGTAAATCGTAGTAGGTGTTTACTGCCAGCCTCTGTGGCGCGAGTGATAGCGTCTCGGCCTTTCATCCTGAGGTCTCCGTTTCAAATCTCGGTCAGGCATGGCATTTTCACACGCTACAGAAATATACATTTCATCTCATCCTCTGAAGCAATACCTAATGATGGTCCAGGAGTCCGCCCCAAAAAAAAATAGGTATTAACTGTTGACATAATTAACAGCAGTATAGGAATTTAACCTTAACAGCGTTTTATTAACCTTATTATCTTATTACCTATACCTTATCCCTTGCTTTTATTGTTATTATTTATTTAATGGATTTAACGTATTCAGTTATTATTGTAATTTCTTTCTTTTTAATTTGAAATGGTGTCTAAAGATATACAATATTAATAATTTCTGTTCCTTATCATTATATATTTTTATTTATGTTAGTTGCACTAACATGTGACGGTTGCAGGCGACCTGACATGAAATTTAAATCACTCATAAAAATGGGATTGTCATTTCCTAGCCTAACAAGGAATTAATGTCATACGTGTAAATGAATAAGTGAGTAGAGAAGTGGTTTCCCGCTGCTTTCTTTATTGAGACGTATATGTTATTGCGTATCAGCATGCCAAAATCTCTTACATTTTGAAACAAAGATGATATTCGGCCCTACAAACGTCAGTTTTACTTTTGTTCATTACAGATGGGGAAATGTGAAGATCATTGCTCTCAGTAATAATTGTGATTGATATCACTTACACCTTGAATGCTTTACATGCATCAAAGCTGTTGGAAAGTGTGGGACTGATTGTGTAAAGTAATAAATTAATTTATCCTGTTCTGTGAGAAGTAATACGTTACGCAGATTATCTCCGCTCAGGAGGTAAAATTACATTTACGATTTCTAAATATTTTGAATTTGTTCTCTTTTAACGTTTTAATTTTACCTGAATTTATAATTTTGTATAAAGACTAACGTATATCGTCGAAATCCTTTGATTTGATCCGTTATGGATACAATTAGCTAATTAGTTGGTAATTAGTGATTTTACTTTTGTTGGTTTTCCGATGACAAGTCTTGTCCTCCAGTCGCAGAGGTAAGACGAAAGGCGATTAATATCTTGCGAAATATTAGGCGATTAATAGAGATGGCTAAAGGGATTAATACTTTCAATGCTTCTGTGACTAAATTTCCGTATTCATTTCCACGAGCAAGCCAAAACGTATCTAAATCTTCAAATGGGAATCGTAGTTGTAACGTTTTATCGGCAGACATTTCGATGAGCTCGTGATGAATCTCAACCGGTAACTTAGCAGCTACAACAACGTTTTCACTAAACGGATTCAGTATTCATCTCTTCGGGAAATAATTTTTATCTTCCGGGAAATACTCCGCCAACTGAATTTTTGGCTCACGCAAATGCATCTTCATGCTATCCAAACTGTAGTGAATATAGTGCTTCTTCATCCAAATTTTTCTCAATATAATCAGAAGCGAGTAAAAACATAACAAAATGTTTGCTTTGAATGCGAATCATCCAGATATCAAGCTTCTTAATGAAAGCATGAACCTTGTCAGTCATTAATAGAATGTTTTTATCGCGTCCTTGTAAATTTACATTCAAGTCGTTTGATTGCGAAAATACATTAGCTAAGTAAGTCAACAGCAACATGTATTCATTATTCTATAAAACCATTGAGAATGGCTTTTGTTTATCCTGGAAAAATATTATTATTAATTCATCTCGCAATTCCAATAACCGGATTAACCCTTTCGTCCGCGATAACCATCTGACTTCTGCATGGAAGAAGAGATTTTTTCTTTTCGCCCATTTCATCGCATAGTGTAGCAAACAGCCGCAGCTAAATTTTAACTAGGTTTCATTGGGGTAAAACCCTAATTGGGGTTGGGGGGTCGCGAAATATTCATTATATATTTATATATATATATATATATATATATATATATATATTATATTTGTAGATCGTGAAGCTAATAAGATTGAGAATCGCTGACTTAAGAGATAGGCTGCTACTACTGAACGTGAGATAAGCCTCTCTGGAATGTGAAGAAAAAGTATTCATTTTTACCCAATTCTGTTTTCCGATTAATAACACTTCTGTTACCTGAAGAAAAGTTACTACGTAATGACCAAGAGCACCTTTTCTTCCACAAAATAAATAAAAGAATCATCTAAATAGCTCCGTTTGGTTAAACATAATGCTTGAAGATTCATAAAAAAAAATTACTTACCGGTTAAAATGAGAACCTCTTATTTATTTGAAGTTGTTTTAAATACTCTTGGAGTGTAATGAGCGGGAATTAAGTAGGCTACAGCAATCGAAATGATTTTTTCTTTTTTAGAAACGTTTGAGAATGGAGAATTTGGATAGAATTCCTTGAATTTTTGTGAATTGCTGACCCATATTTAAAGATTTAAAGTTTAATTTAATTTAGTTCTTGAAGGAAGTGTAAATTATAAATAGTGAATTCGAAACCAACGAAAACAGAATCTTTGGGTATATAAAGATTTAACAAATTTTTGGCGATAGTTTTGTTAAAAATAGCTGTACTGACTTTATGATAAATAAATCTTACATAATTTCACTTTTATATTAGTAAACAACAGGGAATGCTTTTTTATGTAGCGTGATTCATTTTGTTGTCTCGAAACCGAATTGACGATTCCAAGTCCGTTTTATAAAAGATTCTTCTGTCGTTTTGAACGTGATTTTATGTTCATAAATTTTATGTTCGAACGAACAGAGAACGTTGACCAACCCAACAACTCCCTTCCCGAAATACAAACGGGAAATGTGCCAACGTTTACGACTAGAATTGATGTATATTCTCTAACAAAGGTTCTTTAATAATTTTATATTCTTTTAACTCATTTTTAAGAACAATAAAAAATAAAATTTTGTTTTTATGAAAGTTTACGATCTGAGACGTTTAGGAAGAAATATTGAAATGTTTTAAATATATTTAAAAAAAAATGAAGAATGTGTATGCGCTCGCGCGCGCTTACATTCGTTACTAAAGCATGAGGCAAATATTAAAAATTAAAAACACGACTGCCAAACAAAAACCTTGCTCTTTAATGTATGATAATTAAAGATTGTGCGGGTAATCTTTTTGTACTGTATTTGCATGTAGTATAACTTTTTTTCAATCTTTAAAATTTATTTAAACATGAATATGTATATATATATATATATATATGTTTAAATATAATTTATGTATAAATATATTTACTATATAAATATATAGGTACATATTTATTTATATAGCCTATGTTACTCCCGGTCACGTAAGGATTCCAACGCGGAGTCATTAATTTAAATCAGTTCAGCCGTTGAGCTGCTACGGTGGAATAATACATATATACCCTCTTTTTTTGTTTAGTCTTCGGAACTAATATAAGGTATTACTTCAAAGGATGAATGAGGATAACATGTATGAATGTAAATGAAGTATAATCTTATACAGTCTGAGGTCGACCTTTTCTGAGATGTGTGGGGTTAATTTGAACCCAGTCGCTAAAGAATACCGGTATCCACTATCTAGTATTCAAATCCGTATAAATTAACTGCCTTTACTAGTATTTGAACCTTAAAACTCTCGACTTCGAAATCGGCTGATTTGCGATGACTAGTTCACCACCAGACCAACAGTAGGTTGCTTACTTCTTTTTCTTTTTCCTGTTTAGCCTCCGGTAACTACCGTTTAGATAATTCTTCAGAGGATGAATGAGGATGATATGTATGAGTGTAAATGAAGTGTTAGTCTTGTACATTCTCAGTTCGACTATTCCTGAGATGTGTGGTTAATTGAAACCCAACCACCAAAGAACACCGGTATCCACGATCTAGTATTCAAATCCGTGTAAAAATATCTGGCTTTAGTAGGTTGCTTACTTACACCCTAAATACATTACGCTCCTCTTTGGGCAGCCGTTTTAAAAGTTTGTTATCAATTGGATTTAATGGTAAAACTAGCAGTTCGCTTCTCTTAGAAAATAACTAAGTATGGTGTGACAATATGAATTTTTAAATTAAATGAAAATGTTTATAGAGAAATTTCGAGTAAATTTCTTAAGTAACAAAATTTATATTCAGAGCTTTATATAACAGCTTTACTTAGTTATAAAATTAAAATTTAATCGCATAATGAAGAAGGTTACGAAGAAACGAAAGTTCATTATTCAGAAGGACAGAGTATTATTAATTTATGTAGGAGAAAAATGAATTTAATATCAGAATGTTTCATAATGTAGAAATTAAACATGAAATATTGCCGTCATGCAATAAATGTTAGTGCTTTTTAAAATGCTTATAGGAAATTAATTAACGTATATCTAAAAATGTGTGTCAATGTTAGGTAGGCATGACATAAGTTTGAGATAATCTTCAGTGCTGATCAATGAATTCGTAAGGTCGTTTTTTTCATACATACGTGGGAGGATAGAGTAAATTTATCTTGTTTTTAATTTCTTTTGTCAAATGCAGTACAGATTTTAAAAATGAACCATAAAAATTTCAGTAATACTTACTTAACCTTGGGGGGTGGGGAGGATAGGGTAAAGCTGTTGGTAAAAAACGTTAAAAATGAAAATTGTTTGAAATTATATCTGTAAATTTTCTTATTTTATTTTATTTCTTGTTAATTTTTCTTATTTAAAGGAATGCCTTTAAAATATTTTATTTTAGTTTATCCCGTAAATCTGACATCCGTGTTGAATATTTTTATGTAGTCCGTTTGGATAATCACAATTTTTAAAATGGGCGAGAGCTTTCCTTAAAAAAATTAGCCTCGTTTCTCAGGTAAAGGAAAAAAAAACATTTGTTTAAGCATATATTTAAGTTGGTCTATGTAAAATCGTTTATCGATAACATGCCATTCATGTTCTGCATAAAGATGAAGGAGATCAGTGTACTTGTAGTGGCTTGTGATATTCTTTTGAGTGGGGTTGCATGTCTCGTTTCACCTTCTCTTTGTCACAATTTGCCTCATTCCCTTTTTCTTAACACGTCCTCTCTCTTGTTGTTTATTGTGGGTTTTTAATAGATGTTTAATGAATTCGTGTTAAGAGTGTTACTCTGATTTATTGAACATTGTTTGAATTTATGTATTTTGATGAAAGAATTGAAGAAACTATGCTTCTAGAATCTAGGAAGTCTTGTTTCTTTTCCGGTGTATAAAAGGTCTTATCTTTGGCTGTGGTGCTTGCCAATTAATTCGACTCTTCTATTTTCGCTAATAGATTACAATTCAATCAATAGAAAGTGAATCTGCTAGTTTCAATCCACTAGCCTTCCACTAGTTCGATATCTGTGTTGTTTATTATTGCTCGTACAATAATTTTTGCTCTGGCTGTTATTGAACGGTAGAAAAATTCAAAATAGACATATGCATATGAAATTATGTAACAATTATAATCTACAAAAACCAAAATTTCATATTATAGATACAGTACATAACAACAATGTATTTTTTAAAAATACAACCTACATTATACTGCGTGATTCATAAAGGACTTAACAACTACAAAAGCACGTAAATTTTTCTGTAGGTAACTTACAGATTTCATTCATAGCAAAACACATCAAGTTTTGACTTGTGTAGTTTATTATTACAAAATTCGGCCACCGGCGCTGTCAGCAGTGTTATTAAAAATTGATACATTACCGATGAGAAACATGCTCGCTGTGTGTTCTGGTTTAAGGATTTGCATTCGGCAACTGTGTAGTTCAACGTAATTTTCGTAGAGTATAGTAAGGAGTCTCCTAGTAGGCAAACAGGCATGCAATTTACTCTTGGCCCCAAACCTTCATTGAGATAAGTTGTTCTGTTAAACATACAAAATCACCAGGAGCCTGTGCGTCCCTGAAGCTCTGTAAACGGTTCAGAGAAACTTTGCACGTATTCTGAAGATCAACTCATCTTGCGTCATGTGATATTGGCATTCCACAAACGATTATTTGGCGTGCATTACGTAAACGATCGCATTTGAAGCCATAAAAACGAATCATGATTCTACACATTACAGACGACGACAAAGTTGCTCGGCTGCAGTTTTCTGTGTAAATGATGATATAATTGCAGACAGCGATACAAATTTAAACAATGTAATTTTTAGTGATTTCAACGTTTCACATTAGTGGCAAAGTGAACACCCATAACTGCCGAATACGGAGTAGCGAAAACATTCATGAAACGTTTGCACTACTTTCATATTATTTCTAAGGTCAATGTCTTTTGTGCCCTAAGTAAACAAACGGCGTATGACCCATTCTTCCAGGAGGCAACTGTAAATGCTGTTATTTATCTAGAGATAGTTAAAAATTTCCTAATCCTCAGTTAAACGATGATGACCAAGATGGACGCCAATGCTATCAGCAAGACGAGGCGGATTTTTATTTCGCGACCGATCGGACCTTGAAAAAAAATAACCCTCGTATTTTTTTTATGACTATTATTTTTTATAATAGAATGACCTTCAGTTAATGAAGTATGTTTGTTGTATGTATATAAATATATACAATTGTATATGATGTAAATGTTATTTCTATGGCTGCTATATTAATTATTTGTGGTTTTTGAACTGGTAAGTAAATGAGAATAAAGCTTGCATTTATTTATTTATTTTACATTCTATTACGTAATGCATTTCTATGCATTCAATTTAAATCCTATAGCTTGTCAGTAAGTATAAGTAAGTAAATGTACACTATAAAATAACTAAATTTTTTTTTATGCATTCTGTAATTCGTTTTATATTTCTTTATCAGTCTCCATTCTTCCTGTTTTGGCGTTATACAGTTGTTTAGTCAGTCTTTCTTGATTATACTACGCTACTTCGTCTGAATCATTTAGTACCATACGTGGGGTTCAGTGACAAGTGTGTTAGGTAAAGAAATTGCTTCTTTTAGTTCCCTTCCTATTATCTTCTTTTTTTTAAATAATTGTTTTAATTTTTATGTAAAAAATAAATTTTTACTATTTATGCAAATAAACACTAAATAAATTTTATTAAATGAGAATGTTAAAAATATTAATGGATGTGAAATATTTTTCTTCTTACTTCTATATATTTCGCGGGTGGTGTTATGTGGAGTATCTATATTGGGTCATCCATTAAGGTTGTCTAAAATTAAAAAGAAATTTCATTAGTGGTGATACGATTAATTTCGATCAAAATAAAAGATTTTTTTTTTTTTTTTTTACTTCTCTACTCCCCTGGGCCGGACCGACTTGATGGTATTACGCCACCCAGGGGAGTGTCCGTTACTCTAATAGGCCCTCCCCACCTACCGGCTATATACCGGCATGGCAGGTCAGGCCTACCGGTTGGCTCTTTTGGGATTTTTTCCCCTTTTTTAACTTAGTTAAGAAAACCTAGCAGTCAACCCAAGGAGTCCTCAGCGGCTCATCGAAACCAGCACACCTCAGCATGCTGGCTCTCACCGCTGAGGCTGTCCACCCAAACTACAATGTAAAAACCTTTCCTTTCATCTATAATTTTTTGTTTAAGGACTGACCTTATGAACTCTACAACCTTTCTCCAATTCTCTACCCTACTGAGCATATGATCTATTATCTCTCTCAGAGTCTTTCCGTCAATACCAGCATTGTATCTTAGCATTTGCCATTTTTGTCAATTCAGGAAAGTATGCTCTACATCGTCACGTTCGTTACAATACATGCACGTAGGTTGATCTCTTTTGCCAACTTTGTGGAGGTATTCATTAAAGCACCCATGGCCAGTTAAAAACTGTGTGACGTGGTAATCTATTTCTCCGTGGCGTCTGCCTGTTTATCTAACTATATCAAGGATCTGGTCCATCTGGCTACCCCAGCCTGCAGCCATCTTTCCTGCCATATATTATTAATATCTTGCCTGACTTCATTACCACACGTCCTAAAAACCTCTCAACCCTGTGTCTAGCAATGAGATCAATAGGGGGCACACCAGAAAGCACACAGAGGGCCTCATACGAGACCGTTCTGTAAGCGAATGCTACTCCAAGCAATACCCTCCTGTGTATCTTTTTTAATCTGTCCTTGTTCCTGTTAATAGTCATAGCGGGCCACCATGCAGGAACCGCATACAAAATCGATAAGACTACGGTTGTCGCAAGTAGTCTCCTTTTCGATACCCTAGGAGCTCTGTGCTTTGACATAATAACGTTCAAGCTTTTAATCGTTTTCTCTGCGCTATGACAGACGTTCAACACATGTTCAGTGAAACGACAATTTCTTTGCAGAGTAACTCCCAAGTATCTCAATACCTGAACTTCAGCAATGTTATTACTTTCTATATATATATATCCACTGATTCCAACACCCTTCTACCAGTAAATTTGCTATATTTGCACTTATCCACCGAGATCTGTAGTCCTCTTGAATGCAGCCATCTACCGACTATTTCGAGTGCTGAATTTGCCTTATCCTTTACCTCATCAATTATTTTGGCCTGAATGAGTACTGCCAAGTCGTCAGCGTAAGCCAAAAGCTGAACCCCTTCAGGGTATGTCTGCTGGAGGACTCCATCAAAGGCCAGGACCCATAACAGTGGACCGAGCACTGAGCCTTGTGGCACACCACCGCACATGCTAAAAAGTACCTCTTCTTCTTGTGCACTGACTGCACACCTTCGATCTCTGAGATACTCCTCTACCTGTCTCCGCAAGTATGGACTAATTCCTTTCTCTACCAGTGCTGTATTTATATGTTTCCATGCGATGGATCCAAACGCATTCTTCACATCGAAAGAAACAAGTAGAGGAATAATTCTCGTCCGCCTAGTGCCGCTTCTAGCTTCATCAGCCCAGTTCACTACTCTGTTGATAGCAGTACATGCTATCAACAGGTGGATCTACCTCTCCAAAAACCATATTGATTTGCACTAATTCCAGCACCCTCCTCCACCTCCTGCACAATGCGGCCAACCAGCATTTTTTCAACAATCTTCTTCCCAATCGTGTTGAGAAGGCTCAAAGGTCTGAAGGTCGGTTGTCCCCCATTACCTGTGTTTTTGGGCTAGAAGACAACCCTAGCCTCCTTCCAACAGTCCGGGAAAGATTTATTAATCAGCCCGTGGCTGGCCACCTCAAGCATTTCCCATGGCGATTTTTTAATAAGGCTCTTGATGATTGCCGCTGGAATCTTGTCCGGTCCTGGACTTTTCTTAACGGCCAACATGCCCCCAGCACATTGGAGCTCACTTAAGGCAAATCGTCTACTGTCACCCTCAGTAGGGATACTCTCATGCGAGGAAAAAGACTGGGTATTTGTGCTTCGGCACATTCTTTTGTAAGAACGGGGAGACATCTTCCAAATCTTTTAGTAATAATTTTGTAGGCCATCCTCCATGGATCGTTATCTAAATCAGCACATAACCTAGCCCAATGCTCTCTTTTTTCTCTCCTTATTGTTCTATTAAGGGCTCTTCTAGCATCAATGTATTTAATGGATGCTTCCTGATATCTCTGCCCACCTACTAATATGAGTCTTTATTTGATGCGTCTTTTAGCTTGTAACGTCTGCCTCAGGTACGCTATCTCTCTTGTCCACCAATAAACCATATGCTTTTTGACTCCATTACGTGACTCCCTGTCCATTTCCTGCTTGATAATGTTAGTAGACAATGCTTCTGGCGCAAAGTTCTCCATTGTTGACAGTCTGGCAGCCACTCTGTTGGTTATCACGTCTATTTGATCAACGGAAAATCTAAGTACAGGAGTTTGATCATTACTCTTGAAACTAATGTCCTCTAGAATCAACATCATGGCATAATGTTTGCTTGCTATGTCCTGCTGGAGGATCTCCCAGTTCCACTGTTGGCTACTCCATCTGTTATCCAAAATTACTAGGTCAAGAATGGAGGTGTGACCCCTGGCCTCAAAGGTTGGTGTATCATCATTTATGCAATGGCAACCAACGGTCTCCATAAGTTCGGTTAACAATTCTCCTCTTTTATTCATGCGTCGACCGCCGGTTGCCACCAATCTACTGTTGAAATCACCAAGCATAATAATCTTTTTATCTGTGTTGTTAACTACATTTTGCAGCACATCAAGTGAACTGTTAAATACTCTACAATCAACAATAGCCCACAATTAGTGCCATAGACTCTACCGCAACTATGACCTTGCCTCTGTAACTTAGTCTCCATGCAATTCTGTGGCTGATATCCTTAAAAGCTACGTCTCCCTCCGTGTCTGTGTGCCATCCGGATCTTGCAGCCTCATAGACATTCGGCTCGGTGATAACCAAAAAGTCAGCATTCTTTTCCGCAACTATTCTGGAGACTAGATTGTGAGACACCGTACTCCTGTTGACGTTAGCCTGCAGTATTCTAAGCATTCTGGTTTTTAATACACTGCCAAGCCCCTGTTCTGTGTTCTTGACTATTACATGTAAGACATTTCTTAGGTTCCTGGCAGTTAGCTATCAGGTGCCCTTTTCCACCACAATTAAAGCAGAGGTTAGTTCTATCCGGGCCTTTACAATCCTGATGTCGATGGCCAGTGTCCCAGCATCTAAAACATTTCTCCCCTTCTTCACGTATAAAAGCTCTACAATTTACCCAGCCTATTCGTAATCGTTGTTCTACCATTTTACAGGCTGCCTTGTAAGATGTAATCACAGTCACATTTTTGGTTTCAGCAAAACCTGATCTTATAGAAGAGATCTTAACCTCGTCAGTATCGCCAATCCTTGCCGTAATTGCGGCCAAAATCTCCTCCTCAGTGATGTCGCTCTCGACATCCCTAATATGAACAGTCGTACGCCAACCAGCTCTAGTCTTTAGATCCACTTTTAAATCCGCCACCTTATCTTTCAGTATACTCGAAAAAATCTGCAGCACATTTTGAGCCCTGTATTCTGACCAGAACCTCTACGTTTTTTCCCTTTTTTAATGAGATTACATCTTTAACGTCGTCTCTAGCTACAGCCGTCTTCATTGCTCCCAGGAGCTCTGCATATGTTTTGCTCTCAGACTTAACTACTATTGTTCTACTATCCTCCGCAGGTGGATTAAAAGATTATAACTTTTTAAACGTTCGTTTTACTATTTTTGTATTATGGGGCATAAAATATTATTAAATATAAACTATATACCATGTTTCGCGTACGTTTTAAGGAAAGAAAGTTGTTTATACGAGGATCGTTCAGTAATTAAAGAGACAAACGGAAGAGTAAAAAAATTATTTATTAGAATAAACTGAATCTTTTGATGTTCAAGTGGACACCCCTAACATAAAAATCACCTATTCGAAAAGAATTTCCATTATTAACCTGTTTTGTTTATTTCAAAATGTCGGCCCTACTTAAAACTTGTATCGTAGAACAGCGTGATGTGATAAAAAGTTTTATTTTTTGAAGGTGTTAAACCGGCCGAAATTCGCTCGTGGCTATTTAAATCAGTATAGTAAAAAGTATTAGGCTTATACATTTTTGTAAGTGGATCGAACAATTAAAATCGGGCAGAACAAGTGTTACCGACATTCATCATAGCGGAAGACAGGTGGAAGTTTTGATTAACGCTTTATAAAACTCACATTAATGATATTATGCGAGTATCTACACTTTCCATTACAGTACCCACGATAAGCTGAATTACTGCAAAACGTGTTGAAAATGGATTCCGAGACGGTCGATTCAAATCACAAAGATCACATTTATACGCCAGTTTTATTGCGCTTATTTGGAAGTGCAATTGACTGAGTACTATTGTGGCATACTAGAAAGATCCGGAATAAGGAGAAACAGACCTGGTTCTCTCTAAAAGGTATAATTCTTCTGCATGATAATGCCTGCCTCCATGCTGCTCAAAAAATATGGGAAGTTATTTAAACGTTTGGTCACCTGGTGTTACGGCATCATTCTTTAAGTATTGGTTATCTCATACCAGTAGTTTATTCGTTTGTTCTCAAAGAGTTTTTACATGAACAAGTTCGGCAATAAGAGTTAATAAACCGTGCGGTACAATCATTCAGACACCGAAGTCAACAATTCTCTATTTAAATAAGAAAGCTTACAGAAAGATGAGATAAGTGCCTAAATGTAACCGGAAATTTTGTTGACAAGTATTATTAGTTTCATAGTCATTAAACAAATAAAAATAATTTTTCTAGTCATTCGTCTCTTTAATGATTAAACGACCCTCGTAAATATCAAAATGAATGAGCTATTTGGTTTTCCTCAAAATTTATTGAAGGTTATTGATGCTTTTGATCATTTTCATGACAACTTCCGAAGTTTAGGTTCAACTTGAGAGTCAATTCTAAATGAAACCCTTAAAACGTTCTCTGCGATTGAAAACAGAAATATGTGCACAACTAAATGCGCTGTTATCAGGGTCAGCTCAATATTGATCAGCATCGTACCATTTTACTTGTATGATTGTAAACCTTTAGACAATATGTTAACATCGTAGAAGAGAAGGGTGTGAATTACTTTTTTTATCATGATTTAATATTTATTTTATAGACTTGGAGTTATAAAAATTATCTACTTTCACGTACCTAAAAGAAATTATTTTTAAAAAACTTTATGGAAAGGAAAACGAAATTGTTAGCATATGTTTCTGCTTCTGGTATTTATAATTATCTCACTTAAATTATGCGTTGATAAGAGTTCTCTATTCTTATTATATGTCAGAGATTTTATTTGAGAATAGTCTATGAAAGTTGGGAACATAAAAATCATATATATATTGGCATATAATGCAATAGCATGGGATCCATATCAAGGAAAACAGATCTATTCTTCATGCTCCGCACGGAGATTTGATGCGATATTTTATTTTTTACTACACTAAAGTATACGATAAAATGTAGTATTTTTGGAAAGAAATTAAAATGAAATATTTTTCCAGTCTGTGATCGAATGAATTGTTTTTACTTTATTTTTGGCACTTTCTCTGTTTTTGAGGTAGTTATTGCCAGATGCAGTTTCCGTTTATGAAATTTTCCATTAAGGTTCCTTGTTATTTGAATAAATGACGTATGAATAACAATTTTTCATAAAATTTTACTTCTCAGAATAGCGACTGCAGCCTTTGTTATTTGAGAATCGGTAGAAAACTACGTAGAGGAGAAGTTTCGTTCCTCAAAATATCGCTGTATAACTGAACATATGATCGTCCCGTCATTTCTAATAAAAACTACTGTTGACGTAACTCACCATTGCCAGTCAGTGTTTCAGCGGCTACTCGTAACATACTTTACAGTTTACAGAATTTTAAGCCCACCAGTTTTCTCTGTGACCGTTTTCCTACTACTGAATAGCAATATTCCTTCCTCAATATGCTGTTAAACCTTAATCGTACGTTATCATTGGCCAAACATTTTTCAGCGGACTTCCTTTAGATAAGTGAGTTTTAACAAAATTATAATATTAAAAATGGTAGTACAGTGGAAGTACCTTCTCTATAATCATGTCAGTGATGATAGTACTCCTGGAAACATTGTTTACTAGAGTGTTGATACTGCATGACTACTCGTATTTTTTGGCATCAGTTAAATCTTTCACAATCGATTAGCAGTTCCGATTTGTGCTTTATTTTAACTATAGTATCACTTTACCAACTCATTCTTTTTTTTTGTAAAGCTCATCCATTAATTATACATTACTAATAAATATTCACCTAGAAATTTATCAATATTATAAAATAACTTACAATCGTACTGATATAACACCAGAAATAACCTTCTTTAAAAAGTTTTGCGTTCTAAATATCCTATTCAAATGTATGAGTTATACTGGTAAGTACTGCCTTCATATGTTGTTAGTGTTCTTAGAATTACTGATAAAGTTTACCGTATTCAGTTATTGCTTAATACATGATCTGTAATGAAACGAAGCTGATATCCCGAGGTAGGAAATTAACTATGTGGTATCCTCTTTCCGGGTTAAGATAAGAGCTTCTAATACAAGCGCTCAGTAAGAAACGATTTTCACGCTAGTCATGATATAAAGTTAGCTTTTATGTATGTTTTCTGTTCTAAATTATTTTGTAACTAATAAAAATCTTATTTCTACACCAAATTTTATACGTTACTAAGCAGATAATCATCAAGTTTTGTATAATTACTCAGGAAAGTAAAGTTGAATAATATTTATTAATTAAACATTTTGATGAACATTTAAATTTAAAGGCTATGTCTAAAGTGAATTAAAACGTATAAATTTTGTAAAAAATAATTAGTATTTTTTTGTAAAAAAAAATAGTATTTTCTTAATATTGTATTAAAAGTAAGTAATTTTTTCGGATAGATCAAGCTGTAATTATATCAAATTCTGTAATCATTTGAAGCTAATGGCAGAGAATCTCAGTTGGTAGCTCTTTATACACTATACACGTCCTTAACTGTAGTTAAGAATATACAGGTTTTTTCAGTGTTAAATTTTAATTGGATTTTTTAATATTATTAATTTATTGTTTTTTATTTGTTTCAGGTAAATGTTCCTTGTGAATCATTTTGAATATTACGTAAGTAAATTTTTTATCACGCTCGCTCCCTTTTCTTTAAGTACAAACAATGGTAAGCGTTTTATTGATCCCGTCCGTAATTATACTAGGCCTATAAACGTTTACTTTCTTGCCCTTTTCATATCTCGTAACTTTTTAGAAACAAGAAAGTAAAAATGAACTTTTTTCTTATATTTTTTTATTGCAAAAGTTATGGTGATACTGCTTATTAGCTGATGTTGTTACTAGATAAACGTGGAGACACTAACAGATTTCAACCTTGCCTGATTCATTGATAATTTTTGTATTATCTTTATTATAAAATTATTGAACTCGTAGCCTTCATTTTTCCATGAAAATGTTTTTATAGACGTAATATTATTTTCTGTATTTATATAGGAAAGTAAATTTACACTAAAGACCAATTAAACTTAAAGTTACTCTAAATAAATAAACGCAGTATTAATTTACATTGCACAATTAAATGTATTTCTTACAAAGTAGCACAGGTAACTAATCAAATACTTTCTTCTTTGTTTCTGAACTAATTATTTTTGTTATCAGTGTAATATAATTCGTTATAACTTGTTAAATAAACTATTTAAATTATATATTTAATCACCAATATTATAATTAATATCAATTTGATATTATAATGGATCACCGTAATTCACGAAGTTGAATGGAAATGCTGATAAACCCTGACTACTCAGTCATATTAATAATATAAGTTTGTTTATATTCACTTTTAGTTTAACTGAGTTTTATACTACTCAGGTTATATCTTTATCGAAGAGTTTTAAACTATTCAGTACTCTAATAATTATTTTGAAAAAGAAAAAGAATAGTATAAGTAATACGATTTCCTTTTGTTGCTTAAATCTGTTTTTAATAAAAGCCGGTGGTATAACTTCCTGTCTTTCTCCCTTTGACAGATTTCTATTTCAAATACGCCAAAGGGTTTTTAAATATTAATGACCTAATTATATATTATGTAGAGTAAAATTGCGAACACATTAAAATTCATATTAAAAGATTTTGGGCCCCAGTTGACCATCGAATGAAGTTTTTATTATCGAAATTATTCTGAAAATATTAATTCTAAAAAAAGGAAAAAACAAAAATCAAAATTTATAGTAAAAAAAATAATTAAATCTCGTTTGACCCCCTTGCTCAACAGCTATCTCATATAACATTTTTAATAATAACTAAACCTTAAAAACAGATAAAATATCACAAATTATAAAAAAAATTTAAGTTTGGTTGTATGGGAGCACTTTTTATAAAACGTTTCAATTTCGTCTACATTAATATCACTATAGAATTTTCAATTTTGAAAATTAAAATTTAAAAATTTGAAATTTTATGTATGGGTTCCATTCAGCTAGCACTCTTGTTTTTAGGGTTTAGAAATTATTTTCTTCAATAAGTCAGTCGAATTTGATGTTATTTTTTTAATAAATAAAAAGTTTTTTATTTTAAAAAAAATGAAAACCTGTTGCTCCGTTATCCGATAGGGTTGAAGATCAGGACCATAGCTGGAATATATGTAATAAAATATTTATGCCTAATTTCAACGTTTTTAGTGAACGGATTTTCGAGATGTAAGCCAAAAACTGTATAGAAATAATATTGGATATCCCCCACCCCTAAGTTCAACTGAATTTGGAGTTTTGAATACCTTAATAAGTACTTTTATCATACTAATCCTCAGTTTCATATAATTATTATACAGAAAGCCAAACATTAAAAATGGAGAAAACTACGCTTCCCTTTTTTTACTTATGTCCAAAATTCATGGCATCAATGCTCCATATACAGAAATTTTTTTGAGCCATTTTTTAAGAATTTATATTGAGGCAGAACGAATGTATTAATGAAAATACAAATCAACGCACTTACATACAAATTTGTATGTAACATCTTCTGAAAATTTGTATCTTTTTTTTGTATCCGTTTTTTTATATTTAAGCGAGTTTGAATTATCGAAATTTATAAATACATACATTTTCTTTATAACTAAGCTGCTGCGGCATAGAAAATAGTGGGAAAGTAAAATCCAAGTAGAAGTAAAGAGAATTATTTATTTTTTTCCTGTTAAGCCTCCGGTATCTGCGATTTAGTATTCAAATCCGTATACAAATAACTGCCTTTACTAGGATTTGAACGTTGGAACTCTCGACTTCGAAATCAGCTAATTTGCGAAGACGCGTTCACCACTAGACCAACCCGGTGGGTCAAAGAAAAACGGTGGAAACCGCTTTATATTTCAAAATTGAGGGATATTAAAAGGTAGAAATACATGCGCAATTAAACAATTACAAAATTATTACTTTATGTTGTGATTGGAGTTTTCCCCCAAAATTGAATCAAGCTTTTTCCTGAAATAGGAAGATAGAAATATGATGATACATGAGTTTAATGTTAAAAGGTATACGAAAAGGTTTCGTGATAAATAATTCTCGATGCTGTTTTTCGAGTTGTAATCAATCAAAGTTGCAAAAACGGAAAAGTCGTGGTAGTAACAAAACTAGGTTAAACTTCCCGTAGTACATTTTTATTTTGCATTAACTTCATAATTAAATTCAATAATAAACTTTAAACAGTTATTGTTGGAATTAATGGCCAAAACAGTAATATTTACAGCCTTCACAATAATAAATAACTAATAATAGTATATAATAACTAATAATTTGCAACAGTAGTACAAATTAAATGGTTATGTCAACTGATATTATTACTTTGATTATCACAGTATTTAGTTTTATAATTCAGTTAAATGTTTACGGTCCTAAATTACTAAATGCAATAAATTTTAAAAGCGGGTCATTCTGTAAGAAATCCTTCTTCTCTACAGTTTGGCAGTGCGCTAACCTGAAGTAATATCTATTTATAACTTGTATTATGTTTGATGGTATACTTGAAAATTCTTCAATTATATCCTTTTTAAGTCGTCAATATTTACAGGTTTTGTTTTGTTTACATTATGTTTTAAGTAACCCAAAAATAATGATCAAGAGGAGACAGATCTAGAGACCTACCCGATGGTCTGGAGATTTTCATTTAAAATTTTCCGTGTTATTAGATAGCAGTGATATTTTTGCATAGTTTAAAGTAGTCATGCAATATTAATAAGAATTAAATATATAATAATTTCCTCTTACCAACTATTTTTTTTATTATGTCCTAGCGCTTTCGGATGTTAATCCATCATCAGGAACATTAAGTGTTATGCATTATAATTATTCCTTCACAAATTAATATATAAAATGAATTTTGAATTTTAAACATAAAAATTATAAATACAATTGATCATCAAAAGGTAAAAATAATGCCGACGTTGTCCGTCATGTCAGTATAACTGATTCTGACATGAAAGTTATTTAGTTACAGTTAGCTAAAACATTTAACAAATTCATACGTATAGAAACATAAACCATGTAACATTTTCGCGGCGGACCTAGAGCCCGCCCTTTTTTCTAGTAGATATATAAACCCTTGTTAAGAGTTCTTACGTTACTGGTAGTGTCATAGACTATATATACTTTAATGAATAATGACTTGACTTTATGAAATGTGAACTGTGAGCGTGTGAACTGGATTTGAACTGAATGACTTGAATCAATCGAATGAATAATATTCCAAAAATAATAGATTTACATATACGTTAAATGGTAACTTTTTATAACTTTTCCCCCATGACAGCATAAAATTAGAAATAGATAGAAATAATGAGTAGTAGAATAATAAGTGAAATTAAATTTTTTTGTCAATTGTAGATTTTAAAGTTTATTTTAGATTTTTTTTTTACTTGTATTACGCTGAAATGAAATAATTTGTATTTATCCAAAGGGTTTTTTAAAAATATAATATTAAAATACATGCGTTTACATAATATGATTTAATATAATCTTCACGATTAATATCTGTCAAATAAAACAGATTTTCATATCTGAAAGTAAATATGCGTAACATCTTGAATAATATTTTAGTTCGTATGCGAATTTATTCTTTCCTGGTGCTCGGTTCTAAAACGCTTTCCGTTTCTACATTTACGCGCACAACCCTCCTAATATTACGAATTATATTGCCCTATAATATAAAAAGCATTTTTTATAAAGAAAAATATTTTAGAACATTGACTAGAATAATGCTGAATGAAAAAGAGTATTTATTACAAAGCATAAATTTTACAAAAAAAAAAAAAAAAAACGTATAAGAATTTGTAATATGATTAAATCCAAACTTGAGATTGATAGAAGTTGATTTATTGTAGTTATCCGAGTTAACATTTTATATATGTAGGAAAAATATTACTTTTCTCAAAAAAAAAATATTTATATTTCAGTAAAAAAAAAAGTAAAATAAAGTTTTAGTAAAAGAAAAAGAAAAGAAAAAGAATATCTTTATTTTTACTATTTTTCTAAATAGGAGAAAGATTTTCACTTTAAGAAATATTTTTCTTACCTTTAAAAAAATCTTGAAACGGACTTTACAAAAAAACAATTGTGCCAACGGAGTCGCTATATTTTACCGGCAACAGAACTGAAGCTGTATTTCGAAAACTGGTTTCTTGAACGATTACAAGATTTTCTTAAAATTAAATTTTCTACAAATTTTGTTGGAGAATTTGTATGTGTTATTTTTCAGTTTTAAAAAATTTTATTAGACACCATTAGTTAACTGTACGTAATCTGTGGAATGGAAATATTTAATGTTTTCAAGTTATATATATACATATATATATATATATATATATATATATATATGTATGCATACAATTTTCTGTGCCCTTAGATAATAGTGTGATATTTATTGCATATGTATATTTTAAAGCATTCGTGTAATATTTATAAGAATTACATAACATCAGTCTCAAGGTCGAGTGCATACTTATACATAAGAAAATCTTATAATTTATTTGAAGATGAGTTTTCAATTTATTACAGTAACATGATGTTTTATTAATGTTTAGTATCAGTCATAATCCGTCAATTATTTTAATATTCTGTTTTATATGATTTTTTCTGTTTTATATTACGGTATAATTTTCCAGAGTTTATCACGAAATTCTCCGGGACTTTCATAATCTATTCTACTCGTGAAAATAATGGAAAATAAAAATAATGATCATTTTTGAACATTTATTATAAACTGGTACGTAAATGCTTTTTGGTCTAGTGTACTGTTTCTAAATAAAATTCGAATTTTTCTCACTTCTCTTTGTTTTATTCAACTTATCTTACACCATTTTGTTCAGAATTAAATTCTGTAAAAGTTTTGTTTAAAAGTTTTAGGTATTTATTACCTATTTAACAATGTTACTTACGTCAAACATAAAAAACATGTTTTTTTTACACCAATTTATTTGTTTTCACCCCAAATTTCTCAAAAACCAATGCAGATGCTGTTCTGAGACCTATTTTATTAGATTTATCAGTTCAAAAACCATTAATTCTGTTTTTTTTTTATATAACGTCCAAAAAAGTTTCAGTACGACCTAATTTCATTTGGGTAGCTGAAATCCGAGTGAAATCTTTCACTAGTCGTAACTCGCTAACGAAGCATTTTAGGACATATGTTTCTATGTACTTTTTCCATTAGTTTCACGAGTAGAATAGGATATGAAAGTCCCGGAAAAACTTCTAATTCACTTTGCATGTAATATATATATATATATTGTTCTGATGATTAAAAACATATTAATTGATATGCTGCTGTAATGTATATTATTAATAGTGTTTGATTTAATGAAGTTATTTGTATGCAAATCCTAAAAAAAATATTTAAATTTTGCAACGCCAATTTTTTTGTGTTTTGTAATAATTATATCCAAAATTTGTAGAGATAAAAAAGTTCTGGGACCTTTTTTCTTCAATTTTTCTGCTAAAAATCCGTATAAAACCATTAAATTTATTCCTTAATTTAAGTTTAAAAAATTCTAGCACAGCTTCATTTTATCCTTGGAGAAGCAGAAATTAAAGTGAAATTGTTTGCACGGTTAACTCGAAAACGAAGCTACATTAATTATGAAAGTTTTTTTATGTTTTTTCACTTGCAAAATATATTCTAGAATCCTTTCCGTTTCTTCGTAAGACAACCTCTGTGTGTGTGTGTGTGTTGTAATATTACGGGATAGTTTTTACTACAAATATATATATATATATATATATATATATATATATACTGATGATTAAATACATATTAATTGATATGGAACCTATCTTTGGCCTTGTTTAACCGGAATAAAATATTAATTATTATCTTAATAAAAAAAAGAATGTGTTGTGTATGAAATATAATAAATTAAATTGAAATATAAGTAATTAATTTTAAATTTTTTATGAACAATAAAAAATGATTATGTTGTCGATAAGAAGGAAGAAAGAACACAATTTTCTTTATGAAGACACCTTAATTTAAAATTGTTATTATACGTAGTCTACTTAAAATAAACATAAAAATTATCCTTTATTAAAAGCTTTCCCATAATGCTACGTTTTTTTAGCTTAGATAAATCTTTTGCAATAAATCTTTAGCTTTAGAAAATTGTATTAAGCACTGTTATTTAACTTGTAATCTATGAAATGAAAAAAAATTAATTTCTTTTACGGTATAATGTAGGTAAGATTTTATTCGGACTCTTATTTCATTATGTTATTATATAAGTAATAATGTTTGATCTAAAATCTTAAGATTAAAAAAAAATCAGGATTCTTTTCCTTTCTCTTTGTTTATCTACTTTCCTTCGGGGAAAAAATATTACTGTCCCTGAATCAATACTTTAACAACACTTAATCTTGAGTGATATCGAATGGATTGTTTCAGAGTCTTCACTAACGCATTATTATTACTATTATTTTTTTATATCTTTGATATTTTTTCAAACTTTGATTTTATTAACCTTTGAGGTTTTTATAAAATCTTATAATCGTTAAATGAATAAGTAAATTTAAAAAAATTTCTTAAATCTATAAATAATTATATCTATGTAATCTGTATAAATAAAAGACTACTCGTTTTGTGAATGCCCTAATAACTCAAATTGTACGTTTTATTATTTTCGTAATATTGTCCCTTTCATTGTTTTCGTAAATTATAAAATTGTAAAAAACGTAAAAAATAGTATTAATTTTCATATAGAAGATAAAACTTTTATAATTTATAAATGGCAATGCATCCAAAAAGACAAAATATTGTTCGACACACAATTGAGCCAAGAGAATGAGAGAATAGAGAAGTAATGAAACAGAGGAAGAAACAGCACAACGAAATGAACGAAACAGATTACATATGTCACTAAATGTGTTTATCAAATACTCTTTAGATAAATATCTAAAAAAGATATTCGGGTTTTTTTTAATTTCGATTTTTTTAAGGGGTACAAAGGGTGTACAGCGGGTGGCTCAACCAAAACAGTCAGTGCAACGGTTATTGTTTGTGCAACGCGACTGGCTGCTCTGGTTATTTGACTAAACAATACAAATTAAAGAAAAACTTGACCGCGACCGGGAACGCAAGTATACTATATAGCGCGAGCAAAGCCGCTGGGATGCTAGTGTACTATAAAAGAGAAAGTATGTAAGCTATTTTTTTTTTTTTTTTGCTCAATAACAATTATAATTACAATCGGCTCTCCTGCAGAGCCATAAGTAAGTTTCCTGACAAAAGCACGTGATAAGAAGGTCCTTAAGTAACCCCCAAAATAAATAAAACACAATAAACAGTTGCAAGCAAACTTAAAGTCAAATATGAAATTTCAAGCTCAGTCATAAATCAGAAACCATTAATTTCAGCACCATACAGTCCACAAAACAAACATTAATAACAAATAAAAAAGAAAAAGAAAGAGAAGTAACAAGAAATTATATACGACACCACTAAACTTGACGGTGTTATTGATTCCAAACTGTTACAATGAAAAATTTTATATATATATATATATGTATATACGTACGCTTATATTTGTGTAGTCTATTTTTTGTTTGATGTCTCCAGATTGGATGAACCGATTTCAATGAAATTTGGCACAGTGGTTTCTGTATATGGGACAACCATATAAAATGTTGGTTTCGGGGAATGGAGATACGGATCTTAGGAGTCCCGTATATCAAGATTTTACTCTAAGGGTAGATACATATTTTCCCGATAATTTAATGCCCGTTACGTAGTTAAGATACTTTGTGATGTTTGATTTTATTCAAACCTCCTATAAAGGGGCGAGGGGCAAAAAATGTTTTTTTGTCATTTCTGGACCCAGTCGCAGAGTTATTGTCACGTCGTGTTTGTACTATTTATATGATTTCATTATATTAGTATGTTATTTTGGTTATTTGATAGAATAAATTTTGTTAATTGGTGCGTAATTAATAAGCTTTTTTACTTTTTTGCTTTATTTCGTCAGTTAAGGTTTTGTTTTATGTCTTCAGACTGTATTAACTGATTTTTATGAAGTTCTGAGTTTGGAGCATTAATACCATCGAAATTTTTTTTATTCGGGCATGGAGAAGGACGAATACGATCGCTGTAGGTCTTTTTTCTCAAGATTTACTCAAAAAAATAAATTATTATTTTTTACTTAATTCTTTACTTGCACAGTTACATAGTTTATAATGTTCAACTTAATTTTCCTCTTAAATAGAAGTCTGTAGGAATTACTGCTTACTTTGTACTATTACTTGGTATCTACAGTTACATAACGTTCCCGCCTCCGAGAAAATTGTTTACCTCTTTGCCTGCAAACTTATTTAAATTTATATATATTTTTTTCTGTTTAGTCTGCAGAACCACCGTAGTAAGGTATTACTTCAGAGGATGATATGTATGAATGTAAATGAAGTGTAGTCTTTTACAGTCTCAGATCGACCATTCCTGAGAAGTATGGTTAACTAAAACCCAACTAAAGAACACCGGTATCGACGAAAATATTTCCATAACGATTTCTTTTTGCTTACTTTTCGAAAAAAGTTCAGAATTACTTTCGGGCGTATGGTGGGATTGGTGGTGGGGAGGGGTAAAATTGATTTTTTTTACGTTTTCAGGTATGAGAAGTACGATAATTCCATTCACTTAAAATGTAATTTCCTTAATATATAAAATTTGTACCTCAAAAATTTTCAAAACTACTAGATTAATTTAATTGAAATCTAGATATACTGTAGTATTGTATCTAACATTTTGCATGTGAGAATTTGATGAAGATTGGTTAAGTCGTTATTCAGTTACGCTCAATTTAAGGTCAACAATAGACAACATAACCTCTGTTTGTGGTTATGTTAACTTTATATTGGTGTATATTTCTTACGCGCTAATGCAGTGAGTCACAGTGGTGAGTGATTTTAAACTTTATGATGTGTAGAATATATTGATGTGTAGGATTTATTCGTTAATCGAACGTATGTAATGCATTATACTTTGAAAATCATTGCTTTTCTTACTGCTAATTAATGATGACGTCGAACACAAAAAGTTGGTCTTCTTGCGCAGAACGGCGCAAGAGTTTTTTTTTAGAGTTTCGAATTTTCGTTTCCTCAGTTCTTTGCGATTAGATATTATATTTTAGTAATCTAATTATTACACCTATAATAGTGGGAGAATAAATTTCCGTATAATAGGAGCTTTTTCTGAGTACTGAAAAATTAGTATTAGATACTGCTGGTTCTTTTTAAAATTATTATTATAATATATTTAAGCTAAAGCATTATGATTGTGAGCCTTGGAAAGCGAACATATAAAAAAATATAATACCATATCAAACAAAGAAAAATAAATAAAGAAAAAAAAATTACGTTACTACGCTAATGAGAATTCAAAAGCCAATAAAAATCATACTGTTACACTAAATCGATCATTTTATGTCTTCAGACAGTAGGTTCCAAAAATTAACCACTATTATTGAAAAGAAATGCTGTGAAACCTTTCCTTAATAAGCTCAAACGTGTGATCATGATTCCGATTTCAAAGTTTCTTGTAAATAGTGGAATTGAAGTTCAATAGTGTCTATTGAAAATCTTGAAAGTTTTGAGATCTCCATGACAACGTTGGTATGCTAATATGGAAAGATCCTGGAAACGATATTATGGAATTTTTTCAAAGCGGAAATAAGTTTAGTTGCGCGCCTTTAAAGTTTTTCTGTGGTCAGTATCTTCCAAAAAACAAGGATATTTCATACCTTAGGAGCGAATTCCAATTTGGGACAGACGAACCTAGTAAAAAGTCTGAAATAAATTCTTCGTCATTGGTTGAAAAGGGTTCCAGATCAGATACAAAAGTCTTAAAATAGTTTTAAATTTACTAATCTTATTTAGTATTTCACATATTTTTATCCAGTTAAATTTTTACTTAAATTTAACTGTTAAAAAATTATTTTAAAATTTATGGAAAATGTAATTTTTTTAAACTGATAATTTCTTATTTTTTCAGTGATTACTCTTAAACTATCCTTAAGATAACGGTTACATTCTGTGTTTACATCCCTAGTAAACAAGGAATGATTAAATGCAAATTGTTATTTAAAGTAACAAAAATGTATCTTTCTCAATATTCTGATAAATATTCGGTCTAATGTTAATAAAATGGATTGAGAAAATTAATTTTTAAAGTTCAGGAACGTGAAAAACATACGTGTTTGTATTTTAAATTGGAACACTATATGTTAGTAATCTAATTATGCTCTAAATACGATGGAAATAACCCGTAATGTATCGTTGTCTACTTCAGGTATTAAAAATAAACGTTCAAGGTTAAATTATGTCTTATCTTCAATTTTTTCAATATCTCTTATGAAAAATACCGAGTAAATAACAGGTTATCTGGATTGTTTTTAAAATCTTCTTTTGGTGTAAAATTAAATGCAATAATTTTTTATGAATTAAGTTATAATGCTATTTTCCGAGTGGATATAATTATCATAAAAGCGTTTTCTCAGAAACGTTCGTCGAGGGATGTTAGTGGAAATAAAAGGTTTATACGAACGGATGCTGAATAAAGTTGATAGCAGCCAGTTATTTCGTATTGCAAAAGGTAAAATAATGCGGGTAGGAAGATACGGAAGTATTTACGCGAAGCTAACTTCTTCCTATACAATGTTTTCGAGGGTGCATCCGTGAGGGCTTGAAAGAATTTATTAGATTCGACTCGGAAAGGTAAAGTAAGTCGGGGTGAAAAGAGACGATGGAAGACTCGGCTCATTAATTTCCCTTTCGGGGTGTTTGCCGAGCTTTGCCACCCCAGGAAACAATGTTCTGAGTAATGGCGACGAGGTAGAGCTTCTTGATGTGATAGCTCCAGTCGATATTCAGATACCAGTCATTTCTGGTGTACACGCGCGCACACAAGGGGTAAGTGGTTGTAGCATTGTATGATAGTACCTGGCGTTCAGTCAATTTCTTCCCCTTGTGGCAACCGTTTACTCTAAAACAAACATTGACACTACTCGTAACGTAAATTATAGTAAACAGACAGACAGACAGCTTTCACTCACTACGTTTAATTTTAATTTAAATTGAGAGTCATCTCTTGGAAAATCTTTTTAAGGAAAATAACGCCGTATTTTCACGCGAAATGATTTATGTGACATAAACATCCCTACAGCGTTTAATTTAAAAAGACTGAGAAAATTACGTGACATAATGGTTGATAAATCGTTGTTCATTTCGTGGTTCTAAGCATTTACTTCGTTTTTGAATTTAAAAACAAAACTTTTTAACCCGTCTCATTTTTTACAGTCCGTAGTCTAAATTAGTTATTTTAACTACAAAATCAGTTGTATGTAGGTGAAAATAAATTAGACTAACAATGAAAAACAGATTTTTTATTCATCCTGTCCAAAATCACTGTATATGATTTTTTAACCGATATTTTGTTACTAGGTTTAAATCATCACGCAAAGAAGAGAAAATGGTTCCGAGATCAATTTCGATTATTTGGACTCTTTTTACCGTAAATAATTAAAAATATTATTTTTTGGATACATTTTATCCAGATGACATTCTGGTACTCATGCAAAGATTTATGAATATTACTTGTAAAACTTAAATGTAAATAAAAAGCATCGCTTTTTCATATTCCAGAAAGTCTTAACTCACTTTCGGTAGTAGTTTCTACACAGCTTTTTTGTATTAATTTTTATCAAGACGAAAGTTTTTTACATTTTTGTTTGTCAACGACGATTATTTTATTTTTTTTTTTTTTTGTAAAATTATCCATATTTTAAATAAAAGTAAAATTAAAAAAAAAGATCTGTAATACAGTGTTCAAAAAGTGACGCAACCTTATGGGAAATTGAGTAAGTTACAATAGTTGATGAAGGTGGCTTCCATCATGCGATTCACATAATTCAATACGATGTTGCATGCTCTTAAACACATGTTGTAATGTTTTTTGAGGAATTACAGCTACACATCGTTCAATTTGGCTCTGCAATTCGGGAATGGTGTAAGAGTTCTGTAAGCAGCACCTTTAGGTACCCCCACAAGAAAAAATCAGGAGACCGAGGGGGTAAACCTTCGAAATCACTCGTCCATGAAAAATAAAGTCATAGTGTTGTGGGCTGTATGAGCCGAAGGATTGTTCTGCTGAAGATCATGTTGAAGATTCGCCAACGCGATATTGCACACAAAACATCCACTTTTTGGTCCGTGTAGAGGAGACTCGTCCAGCTGATGTGGATTTTTTTTGTACACCAAATGCGTAAATTCTGTGCATTCACGTATCCATCAAGGTGGAGCTACGCCTCATCAGATCAAAACCGATCATCGAATTATTCGTCCCATCTGGTGTTACAGATGACATGAACCACTGACAGAAAGCTACACGTTTTTCAGTGTCTGCGGGTAACAACTCACGAACAGCACGAATTCTCTATGGATGCAGTTTTATATACTTGCGCAATGCAGTGTGGGTATTACCAACGGAGAGACCGTTAGGCTAGAGACCAACGGCTAGATAAGCGTCGCACAGACTTTTTGGGACTAACAGAATATGCAGTTTGTACGATCAACTTTTGTGGCGTTTGCACTTTTGGGTGCATCTGCCACATTCTCTGTCTCTTGGAACATGTTGTACAGCCACTTGATTGAGGACTTGTTTGGTTCATCCACATCATACTTTTCTGTGAAGGCATTCTGGGTATGGGCATAACTGGAACGTCTAATGTATTGGGAGACAATGAATATTTTCTGCTTCATTGTATAACCCATTTTTCCTCAATTAAACTTTCAGCAAAAGAAAGAAACATTCTTCCATAAGGTTGCGTCACTTTTTGAACACTGTCGAACAAGTAAAAAATATATAATAAAAATACTGGTTTAAAAAAAAACATTAAAAAATAATATTTTTTACATCGTTATTTAATTTTTTATCTTTTGAAATCAGCTCAAATTCAGGGTTGATAGGTTGTTAATTTAATTAATCTTTAGCAAACTTTTCTGTAAGTAAAAACATTTTTGATTTATAAAACTTTAGCCGTTTCAAGTTACGCTGGACTTAGTTAGAGGTTTTTGTTATTTATTTTTTTTTTATTGACAGACATTTTTTAGTAAATAAGAGTTATATATAATTAGTATATATTTTTAAAGATTCCTTATTCCTCGGGTTTACTTGTGTTATATATATTGTTGGTAGGAGTTAAGATGTAGGAGAAAAGAATTAACGATATAACTTTTCTAATAATTTAGCTCAGTTCATTCATTTATTTAGTTATTTTATTGATTTTTAAATAATGAAGAAATTATTCAATTGAACTTTTTAATATTTAAAATTAAAATAATAGAAAAAATAAAAAGCAAAGATACTACGTAAGGAAAGAAGGGAAAGTAGAAGTTAGGAGATAAAAAGGGAGCAGACGAAATGGACGTTTAGTTGAAATTAATTTATTAATTTTTTAAACAAAATTCACTTGACAGTTATAGCATTTTTTCTTAAATTTCTTATCTGATTTATTTTATGTTTCTATTATTTTCCTTAATTTTTATAAATAACTATGGAACTTTTAATTTTTTTAAATTTTCATATCTTAACATTTATTTAAATTGTGTTTGTCATGATAAATGAACAGGTTTTCTAAAGAGTTAACTTGAATTATGTACAGGATAAGCGATGGGGAACTAAGCCGGAATTCTAAAGAACGGAACTTTGGTTATTTGTAACGAGAGGGAATTCCGTACCTACTTCCTGTGACAAAATTATCCTAATATAACTTAAGTCTTAGTTAACCACCATTTAAATAAACTGTTAAACGAAAGCTTTAGGTTTTTTTTAATTTAAAAAAAAAATGAATTCTATCTATTATATTAACAAATAATAAATCTTATTTTGTAATTTACAATTTATTTAAAAGGAAATCTTTATAATTCTTTTATAATTAGATTGATCCAGAATAAATGGTTACGGTAATTCTATGTCACAAATCCATCTGAAGATGAAAAGCTGTTTTAATAAACGGCAAAAACTAATTTACACTTCAGAAAATTAATTTAAATCAAGTGAAAGTCAATGTGATTATTTAGAAATTAATATTACCTCTTACTTATCCCTTTAGATTTTTGAAATGTTGCTTTTATATTGCTGATCCTTTTTTAATAAAAATCCTAAATAAAAAAAAAAAATAAATAAATCTATTACTAATTTAAATAATTTTAAACATAAATCTATGTATGTTTTTAAACCTCGTCAAAAGTTTTTCACATAGGTTTGTATATGTATGATTGTGGTGATATAAGTAAAGTTGTGGTGATATAATATAAGTAAATTGAAAAAGTGACATTTTGATAAGAAATAATAAAATTGATGACCAATTAATTTATTTTATTGCTTCAAAATTTCCTCTTTTCTTTTTAATTTAATATCTTTTTTCTTTTTTTTTGTAAGCATCCTCATTTCAAGACCTCTTACATTTTTCTTTTTTCATTTATATTTATAATTTCTTTTCTTTATTATCTTTTTTTTATTAATTTCTCTGGAGCTTTAATTTTACTTGGATTTTTAAGATGTTCAAATAATTAATTTCTTTAAAAAAAAAGGAAAACTAAGATAACAGAGTGCTATGGCATATACATATACATATGTGATTTTAAAACTTAATTATATCTGCATTTATCGGATATTCGATGGGCTTGGATAACTGATATGCAATAGTATATTCAGGTCGATGAAGAACGCAATAACAGAAAACTACTTCAGTCTTGAGTTTCTCTGATAAGATTGGAACGGAATACTGGTCATTCTAAGAAGGGCTATGTTTTCCCCTTTTTTGAGAATGAATTATTATACACATTAGATTGTCTAAACATTATATTTTAGAAACTTAACACAATAGCTTTAAAAATATTTGTCGCTTTTTTTTGGATGATTAATTCACCATATAAGCTTCAAGCTTGCGCACAAAAATATAAAATGGAAATTTTGTAGCGTATTAAAAATGCCCTGCATGACCGGGATTCGAACCCGGGGATCCGGCTGAAAGGCCGAGATGCTACCACTCCTCACGGAGATCGGCATAATATACAGTAGTTTTAATAATCTACAGTAATTTTTATTTTTTATTTTAAATCACGTCATTTGAAGATTTTAAATATAAAAACAAATTATAAGAGAAAAATTATATGATTAAAAATACATATAAAAATAACTAGCCGGTTTTTTCTGTCTTTACATAGCATTTTAGATTATTATGAACTAAGAAAAGGTGGAAATATATAAAAATCTGGACATTCTTTGTTGTATGAATAGAGATAAAATCCTTAACATTTATAAATCAAGCATAAATAAATACGTAAATTACATTAAACTTGAATAAACAAAACATACGAAAATATTAATAGGCGTAATAAAAAAAAAAATGTACAAATAAAATCTGAAAATAATTTTTTTTTTAAACATTGTTTCACAAAATAGTTTTTCCTTTCCTGACTATCAGAACGTACATTTTTTAATTACTTTTACGCATTTACTACTTAAAAGGGAATTTTTTTATATAAAATACCCTTTTATTTACACGGGTTTTATTATATATATATATATATATATAATATAATCATATATTTCAGGACGTTTGGAACCACCGTTGTGTTCGTTATTCTCACAATTGTGAGAATAATACTGATAAATAACAATTAAAGTACACAGACTTTACAAATACCTGAAAAAGAAGCTAAATTACAAATGACAGAATAATAGTAATAAAGTACTCAGATTTTTGACGAGAAAAACTTCACGACTTCATCCCCAAGGGGGATAAGGACTCGATCTATGGTTTAAAACTTCCCTGGGATAACGCGAAAGTACAAAGACTAAAAGCAATTTGAAAGCAACCATTGGGTTGGTTCTCGCGTGATACTGTTGCAAACAAGACAGACAGAATCCGCCACAAACTTTTGTATTTATATTTATTAGATGTTAGGTTAAATACATTAATATAAAAAATTTTTTTAAATAGTTTAAAATTATTTTGAGCTATTGAGAATTATTTTAATGACATATGTATGGTATGAACTTCTTTTTTAATAATCTTTTTTTTTTTTTAAATAGTATTCTTTAATATTTTTAAGAAAATCCTTTAATTGTTTTCCTCTTTTTAAATAATCTAGTTGAAAAATGTTTCAAATGATTTCAGTAGTTATTAAAAACGGCAACGGAAGGATAATAAGGCCCTTTTTCGTAAATCGAAATATTTTGTTGAGTTATACGAAAACAATTTTATTCTTTGATTTGGTACTGGTGGATATTGTTACTTTTTTCAGAGTAAGTAATTATTCTTTTTAGCGAGTAATTGCACATTCATAAATATAATTACAAGGATAAGTTAAAATTTTGTAATTTTTTTAATATCAATCTACACGATACATATAAGGACGTCAAATTATGTCCTCACAACCCATTTTTGTTTCTGAAAAACCCGTTCTGACTTTTTGAGAGAGCCCCAAGAGATAAAATTCTTCTTTAGAGGGGAATATACAAAAGTATAATAATTATGACTAACTGAGCGCATTATTGAGGCACTTCAAAGCAAAACGGTACGGTTTAATTTTGTTACAAATAAAATCAGTTTTTTCATGCCACTAAAACTTGTTACGTAATAGAACACCCAGAATTTCGCTTTAGGAGCGGCAGAAATACTACCGTTATTAATGAAAACTATCCACGACCATTGAGAATGTTGACTGTGATGGCGAAGAGATAAGTATTGGAGCACAGAAGATTGCTTGTGTGAGATTTGTGGATACACTAAAGTGCTACAGGGAATAATATTTTAGTTAGAAAAAGTGATGAAGGAATGTGGTATGAGAATTAATATAGGGAAACAAGGTATAAGAGAGTTAATGACAAAGAGAGCATGAAAAAGCAAACAAAGGAAGGGTATTAGAACAAGTTGGAAATAAAGATATTTGGGACCATGTTAAGTGATAACTAGAGAAGTGATACAGAAATTAAGTCAAGAATAACCATGGAAAAGGAAACCTGAACTAAGAAGAAACTGCTTTGTAGCAATAGAGGTTTGGATGTAAAGAAAACTCTGGTTAAGTTTTTCTTACGGAGTGTGCTTTAATACGGATGTGAAGCGTTTAGTTTCGGTAAGAGAGAGAAGGATAAGATCCAAGCTATGGAATTGTGAGTGTGGAGGAAAGTGGAGTAGGAAGTGTAAATTGGATAGAAAAAATTAGTGACGAGGATGTATTGAAAAGGATAAAAGAAGAAAGATCATTGTTGGAAACAATTAAAAGGAGGAGGGACAACTAGATTGGTCACATATTAATAGGGAAAGATATATTAACAGTCGTGATTGAGGGTGCTATAAATGGGAAAAGGAGAAGAGGAAGAATAAGATATAGATGACATCAAAAACGGAAATTATAAATATACCAAAGAGCTGGCCTGAGACAGAAAGAATTGGAGGTTACAGGGACCTGCCAATGGGCAGAATACCTCATCATGATGATCCACAGCAGCAATGTTAACTAAAAAGACAGTCGTAATCGCAGGGCTTTGAAATACATACATTAAAACCTGCATACCCGGATATAAAATAACTACCTGTACCGTCAAATAAATTATGAAAATAGATAAAAATAGACAAGAAATTATAATGATAATTTATTTTTATACTTAATCGTGATATGTTAGTTTCGATTAATTGCTTATTTTTAGTCTTATAATAATTTTTTGATCAAGCTGATTAATTTTAAAAAATCCTTTTGTCAAAATTTGTAATATTTATAAAAATTAATCAGATAAATCTGAGCAAAAGTGGTTTTTATAATTTTTCATATTGAACTCAATCATTGATTGAACTTCCATTAATTTTACTATTATCTAAAACTTCGACTTCTGCTAATAATAAAAGAGTAACTTAAGTATTTATAACCAAGGTTCTGTTGCTTTCACATTTTATGATTATTATTGGAATTGAAAATATTCATTCGATTAATTATTATTTCAAAACAGGTGTAACGGTTTTAATCAACATTTCCCACAAAGTTCAAGCCATTATCTGTGCTTTACAAAAAGCAAAATATTTCATTCAAAATTTTTTCCATTCGCTATTCATTCCATTAAATATTATTTTACAGGTAAATAAATGACAAAATTAATTTTTTAAGGATATTAATTAGTCTCTACGATTATAAAAGTACTTCGTTTGTTAATTACAATTAAAAAAAAAAAAAATTAAAAAAATAAATAAAAATTTGTACATTAATTTTGTGTGGCACCACTTTATTTGAACAATTCACTGTTCTTTAAACGATATTAATAATTCACGAATTGAACGTAAATCGGTTTAGGACAGTTGTTTAATGTTACCTGTAGGCGTTATAATATATTAATATTGAGTTAATTATTTAAATATATTTTTGGTCTAATGACTGTATTGAACGATGATAATACTCGGTGGTTAGTGTAGATTTAATTTTCAGATTTTTTTTCTTAAGATGTATATTCTCTTAAGTAGAATATGGAATATCAATTTTGATAAGCATAGAAACAAGTTATAATCGATATTTAAACGACAGGGTGAACGTTAATAGTTGGTGGCGTAGATAAAATATCTGTAAATCGATACAAGTTGCATCAAATTAACAATATGATCCTATCTCTCAGAGTAAGTGATTATTGATTCAACGGGATTGTGTTCTTTTTCCAGTGCTGTTTGTTATGAAAACGTGTAAATTGTTTAATAAATTAAAGTTATGAAAAGTACATTTATTTTGCTTTTAATTGTTGATGATCTTATTTTAATCTGATAAAGACAAAGAAATTCTACAACCGGTACTACATCAGCTATCTAATGACTAAAGATATATTCAGTAAGTTTATTAAATTCCAGTTTATCTAAGAATGGTGGTTCCGGAGGCTAAGCAGAATAAAAAAGAGTTTATCTAAGAAGTTATTTTCAAAACTTTAAGAAAGGAGGTAAGATTTGAAGTTTATAAATTTTACAAGACCGCGATGCACAAAGTATGAAGATGCCTAATAACTTTTTAATAATTAAAAATAAAATTTACTAAATACAATTTAAAACGATTTATTTTTCGGTATATAACAGTCAAAATCCTAGCACTCAAATAACCCTCTTTCGGGAGGGGGTAACTTAAAACTTTTTAATGAAAAGTGTAAATTTGTGACGCATCATTTTAAAGAACATTGAAAAAAAATTGATATAAAAATTATTGGGCTTCGATAACTAAAATCAATATTTCCCATTTAATTTCAAAAGTGGTTTACAAAGCACCATAAGTATTGATTTCTATATACAGGCTCAATCATATGCAAAGCGTATCACGAAGTTCTCCCGGGAGTTTCATACCCTATTCTACTCGTGACAATAATGGAAAAAGTTCATATAAACATATGTTCTAAAATGCTTCTTTTGCGATTTACGGTTAGTGAAATATTTCGCTCAGATTTCAGCTAAGAAATGAGGTCGTACTGAAATTTTTAGGACGTTAAATAAGGTGAAAAATTAATGATCTCTTTTGGTTTTTCACTTGATAAATCGAATAAAGTAGGTCCTAGAACTGTATCTGTTGTAGGTTTGAGAAATCTGACGTGAAAACCAATAAATTAAGGTAAAACCTTGTTTTTTATGTTTGACGTGCAATAACTTTGTTAAATGGGTCATAAACAAGTAAAACTTTTAAACAAAACTTGTATTTAATTGTGAACGAAATGGTGTAAGATAAGTTGGATAAAACAGTTAGAAAAATTTGAATTTTGTTTAGAAGCTGTACATTAGATCAAAGTGCATTATACCAGTCCAGTCCATTTTAGGACTTATTTTTTTATGAACTTTTTCCATTATTTTCAGAAGTAGAGTAGGTTATGAAAGTCCGGGGAGAACTTCCTGATACACTCTGTATATAGTAATGAATGAATAAGGATGCCGAAAAAATATGCTGTTTTGAGGTAGGATCATTTGTGAAATTTTATTGTTTATTTTTAAAATGATCGTCATTTTAATATAGGGTTACCATAGCTCGAGACTGTTTTACGTCAATATTGTGTCACATTCCTATTCTTACCATTACAGAATTTTAAGTTGCATCCTCATACAAAGTCCCCTTCAGTGCTTTTGGGATGGTCTCATACCGAAAATTAGATGATTTCAAGATAAGGGCTTATGTTGAATTTGATTTTTCTATGTTTAAAGACGATTGAAAAGTTATTTAAGGGTTCCCATACTTTATTAACATATACAAACACGCTCTTTTTTCTCTCTCCCTCCTCCCCTTATACTTTAAATTTATCTTAAATATTTAAATATATTCTTGTAATAGTTTTACGTCTATTATGTAAAAATAATTCTACATTTGTTTTTATTCATTCATTTTCTTTTTGGAATTTTAATTTACATATATTTTTTAAAATTTCATTGCCAACTATGAGTGAATTTTTTTCTTAGTAAACCACATAATAAAATATACTTGATATGAGTGGCAGATGATTGAAAAGTATAAATTTTCTTTTGTACTCATTATATGCTAAAGAATCCGTTAATATTTGTTCGTTACGTGATGTGACTAAATATAATAATAATCGGTTACGTACGACTATTTCAAGTGAAATGAAAATGGTTATGAATAAATCATTCCTTAACTTCTGTTATTTTATTTATCTATATAAATTTATTATCATTTAAATTCATCTCATAGTTTATGAGTAATTTTAGAAGTTCAATGAGTTTTTAATTAATATATTGAAATATTGTTTTATAAATTAGCTATTTACGTTATACGCTAAGGGAATTAGTTAATATCCACCGATCCCTGAGGCAGAGTGGTTGCGTCTCGGTCTTTAATCCGGAGGTCCCGGGTACATTACATTCAAACGATAAGAAAATTCGTATTCAATGGATAATAATTTAATAAGATATTTTTGTTCAAGGGAGTAGAATATTATTTCTTACAGTTCATCTATCGTTTCGTAAACGTGAGTTAGAAATCGATGCTTGAACCACCGTTGTTTGGGTTGTTACCTTCGGGATGTTGGTGCTAGCTCCTTGTTAAGAAATCTGGTGTGGATCTGGAAAGGATAATGGAAATTGACGTAAATCTATTTAGCAGGAAGAAAACAACCAAGGAGGTATTCTTCTGTAACAATGGGTATTCGAAGTGCTTTACAAAAAAGGAAATCTTTCTAATTGCTGTATCAAACTCTTCTCTCAAATTTGATTGCCCGGCCTCAGTATATGAGACCGGATTCCACATAATCTCAGATTTATGGAAGGCGTGTAGTATTATAACACTGGAATGTTTATTCATCTGTTATTTATAAGCTGAACCATCTGTTATCCGGAAACACCAACACATATTCACTATATGGAACGAATATAGCGTTTGGCGAAGATGAAAAACAAGAAAATATGTTGCACTTATCGGGATACGCTTGAAAGTTATTCTTGTGAATTTAAGTAGAATTTTAAAATTAAAAATCGTGGCTTAGATGAGTTCGACGAGTTATTAAGAAACATTTCACGGTTTATTTCGCCTGAATAAAGTATTATGATAAAACGCTAGGAGAATGATAACCCCAAAAGCACCATTTTGTTACAGTTGATTAAGGATATATTGAAGTTTTACCGGTTGGCCAGTCGGCAACAGCAGGCTCTCGTCTCCACTACGATGTTATGCTTGTTATTGAAGTTCATACTACCGGTAAAACGTCCTCAATATTTTACTTAGTATAATTTACTGCTTTCCTTCATTTTTCATTAAAAAAAATTATTCCATTAAAAATATTATGTCGATATATTTTTTTAATTATTTGAAATAAACTGGTTATTTTATTTTATCTTTTAATATTTTGTTTGTCTGTAATCATTTTAAGTGCACACATTGCCGCTATACAATTTTAAGTATACGATTGCTGCTACATTTTCGTTCGGCAAAACGAAGTTGAGAAAAATTAGCATCGTTTTCTAATTCTTTCACCCTTACAATTGTCGTTGTGTAGAAGAAAGTAAAACTTTTATATTTGTGGCTAGAAATCGAAGTGTTCTTTTCGGATTTCATTGAAATAATAGCGCCGCGAGCGATTTCCTCCGATTGTTTTGAGGAAAAGAGAGAAACTGAGGAGAGAAATAAAACATAAAAGTACTGAAATATACACGTGTACATCTGTCAAAACATACATATTGTCAAAATCGTAAATATGGACTTGGAAAAAATGAACATAGAGTATGTGTGTACGCACGCGCGGATGTGTGTATGTTATAGATATTATTATGAAAAAATTGTTTTAAATAATTAAGATAAATTAAGCAAATCAGAGATATTTCCTGTTACCAGGAAATATCTCTGGAAATCCTTTGGAAAAATCGATAAGAAATTACAAAAGAAGAAGTAACACGTAATTAGATTAAATTTTAAAATGTTATTTTTGTCTTGATTTTGTCATTTAAACATTTTGAGTTTTCAAGAATAAATTAAATGTATAATGAATTTCGTTATTTATTTATTTGCAATCACAAATACAACCTAACGCCCAATTACAGATTAAGTTTTTTTTGGGATGGAGACGACTTTGAAGCTTATGAAAAACCTCAACTTCAACCGGAATTTGAACTCAAAAACTTGCAAATGGAAGGCAGAGACTCTACTACTCATCCGCAAAGGGCGGTGGATTTAAATGTATTATTTCTTACTCATATTTTATCGACTGTAATGTGGAGTTGTTAAATATTCGGCTCTCTTTTTTTGTTCTTATTATTCTATTCATTAATAACGAATATATAAATAACAAAAACCGAAATACCTTCTTATTTTTAATTCTGAGCAAACTGTTATTCTTATAGACATATAGAAATCTTGCTGTAGTCCCTCTCATTACCAATTGCTATCGCATTATCTTCAATTTTTTACTTATAATACTTCAGCGATTGATTCAGTGGGGTACTTCCAAGAACCATTACATCGATAAGATTATATCAGTTTCCAGTATCGATAAAATGCTTTGTAAAATGTTGATTTTACAAGGACTCATATCTCATCTGTTCCTTATGTATGACAAATAATGATTGATAAATTATTTATATATATATATATATATATATATATATATATATATATATATATATATACATATATATATACCACACCATATCATTGTGAAACCATATATTTACTCTTAATTTCATAGCGAGGGTCTTCTAACAAATCTGCAAGATTTTCTATCAAATAGTTGAGGTAATTTTCTCCCGTTTGGACGATTTTGTGGAACCACAGGTCCCAATAGATAGTCGTTAACAATTTCTTCCCCATATATTTTGGGAAAATCATTGTTGATGGTTGCTTTGATAGAAAATGTGAGGATTCTCCTCACTCCAAATATGCTGGCTATGAAGGTTTACAGCACCATTTCTACTCGAACAAGTTTCATCTGTTAATAGAATGCTGGTAGTGAAGAGGAATTCTTCATTTTTCTTTGAAACTGGTTACAGACAGATAGAGGAGAAGATGAAATGTAGCAGAAAATTATGTCATACATTTTATTTTGTATGTTGGTTATTAGATAACATATTTTCAAAACTAAGGTGTGATTTTGTTCACAATAAAATACTGAACGTTTTCGCAATAAAATATATTGTGATGAAACTAAGGATTATCGATATATAAAGGATTGAACAATTTAAATAGCCACCATTTTGAAATTTATATTTTTTATTCATTTAACAATTTTGGTGTGTATGTATTCACTATATATTATTGAATCCTCAATCCGATCTTGAGATATAAACTTTTCATTAATAAACACAAAATGGCGGACAGACGGAAAAAAAGGAAATCGAGATTTTTCATACGACATTTTTTTGTTCATTTTGACATACAGAATCCGAAAATGCATAGCCAACTCACTATTTTAAGTACACTGTGTGGACTTACATACATTATATATACGTATTTATGGTATGTGTCGACTTTCACCGGAGAATATCGACATTTGCCAGATATCGATGTTTCACGGTATTATATACTTACCACATACGTCGCTGAAAGACCGAAATATTGCTTATTCAGACCTTTACCGGTATATGTCTACAAACACAGATAAGCTATGATGGGGGTTGAAACGGTAACTAGAAATTAAAAAAAAAATCACCACTACCAATAAAGTAACCTCGCTAAATACTGTTAAATATACAAATTATATATATATATTATTCTCCAACACTGGCAGCGGATTAATCAAATTCACCGCATTCATAAAAAAAAAAAATTAATCAAATTTTCAGCATTTTATAGATTGAATAGGCCCAATCAGGATATACAGAATATATTAATTGCACGAATGAACGATAGCGATACAAATAAATGGTCAGATGGTTTGCCCTTTGGTTAATTTTTTTATAAAAATATTTTTATTCAACTTTCACCATCAGTGTATGCTGAATTCGGTGAATTTGATTAATCGAATGCGGAGAATAACGTATATAATTTGTTTATTTAATGTTAATTAGACAAGGGTAGCGAGCGAAACGAACGTAAGTTATGTTTCGCTTAAATTTACTCTTAAACTTTCTTTTTTTATGTGGGTTTCTCGTAAGCTTGGAGATTGGTATTCGGCGATTTATTTTTTTAATTTCTAGTTACCGTTTCAATCGCCACCAGAGCTTATATGTGTTTGTCGACATATACCGACAAAGGTCCGTATAAGTAAATATTTCGGTCTTTCACCGACGAATTTGGTTTGGATCGACATTCACTGGAAAATATTAAAACTCTCTAATTTCGGTCTTTCACTGTAACATATCACAATTTCGTAAACTAGTTGTGCTGTTGCTCAACTTATATCATATCGAAATCAACCTGTGGTGATTAATAATCGTGTTTTGGTCGTAAGAAATTATGTTGCTTCCACTTGGTTGCAGGCAGAAAATCAACTACGAGGGGTGAGAAAATTTTCCCTTAAAAGAAATGAGAATATTTTCACTCTAAATATATTTTACGCCCATAATCATACGGTAGGAAATGAATCCGTACACGTACTAATTACTTGTTTAGATTTTATAATAATCTAAACTCCTACCCCTGGCCGCCAGACCGAATGGAACAAAATTGGTATGGCGATATTTAATATATAATTAAGGATTAGAACCATACGCTTTTATTTGCCGGTAGATTTTGATATTAATACGGTACATAAAATTATTTCTGTGTAATATTTATAACATTCTGATAAAATTCTGAAAAATATAACAGAATTTATATTATATGGTCAACCTAATGCAGAAAAAAAGCTGATAACATAGTTTCCCGCCCCGTGGCTTTTTTCCCATGCACGGCTTACACACACAACTTAATTTAAAATATTTATAATTTTATTTAAATATAATACTTTTTGTTTATTTAATTCAATGATTCTAACTAAAGCGCACGCGCATTCTGTACTTCATTCACGCAGGTGTGATGGTATCAGCGGCCACTTTAAATACTTTTTTTACATTTAAATATTATTCATTTATTTAATTCTACCGCTCACTTATGACGTCACTACATAGAAACGGCTACAGCAGCTGTACTTCGATGTTACACTAGCGCTCCTTGTGCTGAGAGGGGTACTATTGACGTAGTATACCCACTTATCCACTAGTGTAGAGCATTTTTTGGGGTTTTGGATTTTTCAAGATTATTTTTTTTTAAATATTATTTCTTAATTATTAACAAATGGCCCTGAGAAAAATAAGACGTTAATTAGGCGAAATCTCGAGATTCTGAGGGTGACTTTGCTCTACAGTCTCACCCCCTTCACCATTTAAGTTGAAAATTTAATTACATCAATGGCCCATATACAGAAGTAATCTGACCACGTTTGACCAAAATTGGTCCAGTAGTTCGGAAGATATTTGATGCGAGACATCGAACATATACAAACACACACAAACACACACAAACACACACACATACACACACACACACACACACACACACACACACACACACTCTCTTACATGCATACGAACATCCGGAAAATTTCTTTCTTGTTTTTGAGTTTCTTAGGTGTCAAAACGTAAAGATACAGTGAAAACTGCATATGTCAAAATTGGACCGATTACAATACTTACCCTTCTAAAGCTATAATTCTGCTATAGCGCTAGAAGGGAAAGTAAAATAATTTTTTGATGAAAATCATTTTTTCTATTTAAAAATTGCTTTACATAATATTAATCCTGTTCCCTTAAATTATTTCCATTTAAAGTAGACGTTAGTCGCCGTTTAATTTCTATTACAGAGTGTTAATTTAACAGCAATTTTCAATTAACAATGAGTTTAAATTAATAATATTTGTAGTTATTTCAAATTAAATACTTAATTTAAATGAATTTTTCATGTACTGATTATAATACAGAATTAATTATTCATTACAAAACATAATTCAGATGATTTTACTTGCAAAACTATTTGAATTCCATTTGTGGAAATTCAAAGTTAGAATTAACAGTTGGTAGTCTACATATGGTAGACATTCATGTAAACTACTTGAGTATGATAATAACTCATTTGAAAGTCATATTTTTTAATAAATTTGTTGTTTGTATTTTCCTTAAGGGTTTTAATCCGGTTTATGGCACGATAAAATATATTCTGTATTTTGTTATGATGTTAACGTGACTTAATGATTTCATATTAAAAATGTTTATCGTAATAAATTTTGAATTATTTTGTGTAATCAGTTATAATGTTTTATTTATTTTAATTCTAGTATAGAAACTATAGAAAGTAGCATAATTTAATTTAGGTATTTTCCTGTGTGTGTATATATATATATATATATATATATATATATATATATATTAATGATTTAACTGAAGAAAAGTAGATGATTTTTTTTTTACGTTTTATATTTTTTCCTTTTGTCATGTTTTCATAAAAAATAATTCTGATTTTATAAATATTGATAATGAAATTTAAATTCAACTGAAATTTTTATGTATTAGAAAGACCATATTCTTATCTTTCGAAAAAAGAAATTAGAAATTATCACAATAGTGTCAATTTTTAAATATTGTTGTATTATGATGTGAAATATTTTGCTTGTAAATGATTTTTCATTTGTATACATTAACAAAAAAATAGTCAATTTATTAAGTCTTGCCTGCTGCCAAACTCATTTGAGGTAAAAATGTTCTGTTCTTGTTAATTACAAATAATAAAATAAAATATATGTGTATAAATTACCTGACCTGTACTTTACTAGTAAAAAATTACTTATTTACATTCAGTTTTATTCGTAAACACGTGTAACTTTTATCTTATTAAAAATAAGTTATATTTTATTTTTTAGTAAAACCTTTTTACGAGACACACACCAGCTTATTTGTGATTAATCTTTCCGCTTGAAAGAATTAAAAAATTTTATTTATGGTTTATTGTTTTAGTACTGGGGTTTTTACGTTCAATTCTAACATCAAAAAATATATAAATTAGAAAACACTTTTTAAAACAAAATTGCTCTAAAAAGTAGAAAATAATTTTTCAGTGATTATAAGGTAATCAAAATGATTTTCACCATTTTTAAAAAAAGAAAACCATTGTTCGCTCATAAAATATTTGTGTAATCGTTTTAATTTATGTTCTTATTTTCACCTTTATTAATTCCTACAGTACAACTTTTCGAATTCTTCAGTAATATTGTATGAGCGCACAATGGTTTTCTTTTTACAAATGTTGAAAATTATTTTGATTATCTTATCACTGAGTAATTATTTTCTACGTTTTAGAGCAATTTCGTTTTATAAGAAAACGATTGTTTTAAAATTATTTTTTACTTTTTAGTCTTCCGCCCGCACTTGTTCATTCAAATGCCTCATAATTCATTCGCATTGGTTTATAATTTTTTCTTATTCTATCTATCTCTGCTAGCGCTGCATTATTGCACGGGTTTTTTTCCAGTAAACTTCGTGTTGTCAAGTTCTTCAATCCTTAAATCATCAAGCGAGCGAACCTGACTTACGGCAACGTATATGTTTAAAATTGTTTTTTGGTCGCTGTTTAGTTCTTTACGGTTATTAAAACTGCTAATGTTCCGGTTCTACTCAAATTTTCATGATTATTATCGATATTTTCAGTCATTAGCCGACCAGACCGAGGTGCATCAAGATGTGAAAATTTACAGATTGAAAATACTTGAACCAGTTGTGACACTGTTTCATTTTTATATGAACATCACAATTTTTTTTGCAGCCTTCCTTTTTTTGCAAACTTTCAAACATCATCGAATTTCTTTTTTATGAAAAATTATTTTGTTAAAAAAACAAAACACGGGATGAGAATTGATTTTCTTATAGTAATAAAATTCATTTACTTACGATAACAAATTCTTTTTTTCGTTGTAATAAAATCAGATAAGTTATAACAAATCAGTAACGATAGGTTATAGTAACAAATCCACTTTGTGTAATAAAATCGTTTCGCTGCCACAACAAACCCTTTGTTACCGAAGCATATGATTTGTTATCCGTATGTAAACAAAGAAATATGTTTTCACAGTGTCCGCCATATTGGATTTAGAACGACATTAATATACTACATTATATTTTCATCAGAACGAAAGCTGTGTGCAAAATTTCAGCTTGATTGGATAACGGGAAGTGTCAAATTCCAGTTACTAAATTTGACCTATAAAGGATTTCAAAAATAAGAAAACCATTAAATAAATTTAATTCGTACAAAAAATAAACCAATATATGAATTATAATTTATTTCTATAAGTTCATTTTATTTTGACGTGTTTTTGTAAGGAGTTCATGCAGACGTATATTCTTGTCTTTTAAAAAGTCATTCTTACGTGTTCGCAGAAAGAAAAAAACAAAACGGATAGACTGTTATTGAAGAAAAGTATTTGGAAGAATAAAAGAAATAAGTTCGATACACTGTTGTTTTACACAGATACCATTGAAGCGCGACGTGTGCTGATCATCGAAAACAGAGCAATTGTATGATTCAGACGTGTTTTATATGTATAAAAGAAAACAAGAAACCTAGTTTGGTAATGGAACCAGATCGTGAAGGGAGTTGATGTCGAGAAAGAGATGGTGTGGAACAGGATGGGAGGATTATGCAGATGATTTGATAAGAAAAAGAGGGGAATCTACATTCAGCAGGTTAGAGAATTTGTGTGAGATAGGTTTGAAAGATAACCGGTGCCTTTAGGACATAAGGAAAAGAAGCAGGAAAAAAATATTTGGTTGCTTGTAAATGAGATTGCAAAAAAAATTTCTGATGAACGGAATTAAAAATTTCTGATGAATTTTTATTGAATTATTATTTATTGTAAAATTTTTATTACAATTAGAGGTTAATAATTATTAATTGATGAATATATTTAAATTAAAAAAATTAAAGAAAAAGTACAAAATCCAGAAGTTTTGGGATTTTGGGATTTTTTGACACTTTTGGTCCAGTCGATTGCAATCAAAAGGGGAGGTGCACAATTAGATGTAACAATCCTAAATTAAAAATTTCAACATCTTACGGCTAATCGTTTTTGAGTTATGCGAGATATATGTACGTACACCAAAACTAGTGAAAATGGATTCAGGGATGGTCAAAATGGATATTTCCGTTGAAATCTGAAAAACCGAAATTTTTCTCGATCATATTACTTCCTTTACTTCATACAAGGATTGTAAAAACAACAACGTAAACGATATAAATTTCCGCCACAAATGGTTCCGTGGCTACCGGTAAGATATGATTTGTAAGAAATGATAGACTACCTGGCTATTTTTATTAAATTATGGGATGCATTTTAAAAGTTTGATAGTTGCATTGTATCTTCGCCGATGAATTTGAAACTTAATAATTCGCTTCATTGTTATGCAAAAAAAATTAGAAAACTATGTTCGCCAATCACTTTCCTTTTGAACTACAAAAGTTTGTTTCATTACTGACTTTTTTTTTTGTAAAAGTCTCAAGAAAAACTAAATGAAAGTATAATTTTGACGGCTACTTTATGTTAATTTTACGTCTGTGTGAAAAGCGTGAAAAGTTGGTAAATTGTGTCTTATTAATTGCGTAATGTATAATTTTATTTATCTAACTTGGATGCTTTTTTAATCAACTTCTTTCCACTTATGAATAATTTTTCAAATAATAATTATTTTTGCCGGAAATGATAATTAATAAAATACTATACAAAAAATCGCATGTATATAAAATAAAATATGATAAACATTTATTTTGATAAGCGGAAGAAGAGAATGCGTATTTTAGTTTAAATCAATTATTATGATGACTAGATAGGAAGGCGCAGTGTTTCAAAAACAAAACTGGTTTGAAATAATTGTTGCATAATCTGTTACGGAAAGAAATCTTCTGAAACGATACGATAAAACGTAAGATGAACAGCTACTGCAGTTGTAAAATATGTCAGCTCTAAATTTTCCCGTCGCCAAATGCTGTGTCTAGTGTATTAGTTATTATAATGTACTAGTCTTTTGTGTTTGTATTTAATATACAAATGTTATTAGTAATCGAGTGATGTCATCTGGTTATGTAGTACAACAAACCCCCCTCGACCATCCCGCCATTGCCAGCCGACAGTTCGTTTGACAAAGACAAGGCCAACCTTCAGCTTACTTAGTGTATCCATTGCATGCTGAAGTCGAGGGAAGCAAGTTCGAAGCCTCTCGTGGTTGCCTCGCGCATTAGACCGAACATTGCTGCTTGATAAACCACTCATTGTACGTGTTTAGGCCAGCGGCAAAGGGAGTTTGCCGAACGGTTGTGTCAGTATGACGGTGTTGTTTGTTTCTTTCGTTGGATGAATAGGAAGTGGAAAACTGTAACTGTAAAGTTTTAATTCAACTGAACAGCCTGAAAGAGTTTTTATTAAACTCAAAGATACCTAACCCTCTCTTTCTCTCTCCCTCTTTCTGTTTAGCACCGGAACCACCGCAACTGTTTCAGTGCTACCTAACTCTCTTCGGGAGACGCCAGGATAGTGGAAAAGGTATTTCAAGATTGTTTAGCTATCTACAGTAGCAAAAAACCTTATTTTATCGCTAATCTTCCTTGTACTGAAATGACTTCTCAAAAATTTGTTTGTATTTTCCGTACATCGGTTTTAATCATTGAGCATAATGAATTAAAATCGTTTTTTGTCATTCTGCTAAAATTTCTTATTTTACTTTCAGTCTGTTCAACTGTCAACTCTTTTAATTGTCTGTTCCCACACTTTCTTTTTCTGTTCAGCCTCCGGAACCACCTTAAGGTATTACTTCAGATGAATGAGGATGACATGTATGAATGTAAATGAAGTGAGTCTTTAATAGTCTCAGATCAACCATTCCTGTGAAGTGTGGATAATTGAAACCCACCACCAAAGAAAACCGGTACAGACGATCTAGTATTCAAATCCTTATGAAAGTAACTGGGATTTGAATCTTAGTACTCTCGACTTCGAAACCAGCTGTAAACCCACCAGTACACCAGTGGGTTCTGTTACACTGAAATCGGAACCGACACAGTTGCTTGAACCGGAATCGGTGTTTTCGTTTACTTTTTCTTAACTGCATTAAGAATTAAAATAAATGCAGCCGCGGTACCTGCTCTTTCGATTGTATCTGTTGACAAATGGCTGACAAATAAATTGGATCGCTTACCACCCTAGAACTTGACTCACGCGGCAGCCACGGGCAATGGATATTCACCCATTATTTATATTTTCATGTAATCAAACTGAACTTATGGAGCTACAATGTTGAAAATGACTCATTCCCACTAATAAAACAGCTATATATATTGCTTATATTACAGCCGTTTATATGATGAACTTTGACGGCATTAGTTTTATGTAGTTCTGGAACAAGGGTGTACTTTACGCAGTGTTCATAATCTTATTCATTCGCTAATATTTGATGAGCCAATTAGAAATAGCTTCACATCATATTATTTATATCAGGAAAGAACTAAGAATAAACTAGGTTTAGACTGTTACTGAGGTGACAATTGTTATTTTCCTGGAAAATTTGTATACAATTACTTTTATTAACCCGGAATATATAATCACACTTAATTAACAAAAATTACACACACTCATTAAATAATCACCCTATAATTAATTAACATTATATCAACAATAAAATATAGATTTTTTTAAAGTTATAGTTCACCCTTTTTTGCTCAGCTTGTCCAAACATTCCAGTATTTTTAATTTTTTTAAATTATTATTCCTTAAATGAAATCATCTATTACTTGAAAATTTCCTGACGACTGGAAAACCGCTGGCCCAAAATATTCAAATTGTCTGAAGCATAATGAACAAAAATTATAAGAACATATTTTAAAATTTTTTTGTGCGATTTATACCGGCAACATGTCGATGTTATATTAAAAACTTTTTACAAAATCCCAGCTTTTACTATAATTGTACTTTACTTGTTATGAAATGAAGAAACGGGTAGATCGGTGGTACCTAGTAACGTGGTTGATTTGATTCAGTTATCTTATATTTCTATAAAGGGGTATTTTGCGGTTGAACTAAATTTTTTTTTTTTGAAGGAAATTATTTCAGGTTCCAAAAATGTAATTTTTCCTTCCAAATTCAGTTCTGTTATATTTATGACCTAGTTTGGATCATTGTTCCCTGAAATGGTTAACTTGTTGCAATCAATTTTTTTTTAGTGATAAGTCCTTACAAAATATATTCATTTTCAGCTTCAAATTATATTTACCTGTTTATTTTTATAGCAATAAACAGCTTCATAATAGAAATTCAAATATTTAGCCATTTAAAAATTTGAACCGTTAAAAAACAAGAATAAAATAATGAATCAAATGATGCCCTTCTGCTGCGTAACAACATAGTAGAGAAAGATTTCCCCAGTTTTTTTACATTTTCCCTTTCTATAAAAAGAACGGTAAACATAACCAAAGTTATTAAAACTGTACTGAAAATCGATTTGTACTTCGCAGTATTTCAATAGCCAGTATTTACCAGTTATGTTAAAACGCATGAGACGTAAATACCGAGCAAAGGTTGGTACAACAGTAGCTAATTATTACTGCAGATTATTTTATTTTTATATTTCATTTAGTTAGAATTTTTTATCTAAATGTTGGTAATACAAAAAAAAACATCATATTACAGATCAATGGTATTCTGATAAATATAATTTTGGTTGATATTTGAGTAAACAGCTATTTCTTACGATTTTAACGACTTGTTAATCTAATCATTACATTGTTTAAATATTTAATAAATTTTACCGTGTTTAAATTGTTAAAACTAAAAGTAAAAATAATTAAGCCTAAATTTAGTAATAATGTCCTTTTTTGCGATTTTATTCAATTTATGCTGACCAATTATATTCGTAGAAATACTTTACCACAACTCAGCTAACAAGGCAGAGAAGAAATTTCTAAAAATAAGGTTGATAATTGAATGATGAGGGAGGGTTAAATCACATGGGAAACGATTAATTGAACCACTTAATCATGTAGTTTTATTTACTTTCTACATGAGTTTATTTTACGTTTTAAATTTTGAATTGTTTATGTATTGGTTTTCAATGATTAGATTATACTGTTCTTACTAAAATAATTTTTACTTTCCCGGCGATTGTAGCTGTAATAGCTATATTGAAGGGGAAGATATGGTAATCATGTCAAAAATGGGATATCGGAGTTTTTATTTGCAAATTTTTACGTTTTAGGATCCAACCAGTTTATCTAAACCAAAAAATGTGTATGTATGTGTGTTTAAGTATCTATATGTATGCAAGTATAAGTGTGTATAGCTTGTCCAAGCCGAATTGGCACAGGTCTGATCTAGGCGGTGGTTGCCTAGCGCGGGGCTCTAATATACTACTCGTGGAGACAGTATATATACGGTGTAATAAATTTTACGGTATAATTTTTTTTTAGTATTTTTATATTAATATATATTCCAATCGATAAACAAATTCACATCATACATTTTAAAAATATTTTTAGTCATATTTATATAAAAAAATAAATTCTTTACTAAATAAAGCCATTCACAATTATTTAGCTAACTTATTTTTAAATACTTAAAGTAAAAATAAAAATGAATTACAATTGTTTCCGTGACATGTAGGTATTTCTTGTTTTTATAATTGTTTTTACTTGCTCGACAATCCTTTTTTCAGTAGAACTTTTACACTTTGTTATAATGTATTTCTAATGAATATTTTACGTAATGAATTCTGTAACTAGCACTAGCATAATACAAATAACTAAAGTAAAAAATTACAACGTTGCCGAATATATAGCACTTTACTCGTTACTGCATGTTTTCGTCTTCCTTCTGACGATTCTGATGAACTCTCGCTTCGCAAATTGATGATGACAAGTTCAGTTTGTTGTTCTAGAGGTCCTTACAGCTTGCGATACTTTTTTTATAACACTTTATATACTTTTTTTATTTTTTTTTTATAACATTTTATCCAGTCCTCGACTGAGAGTTCTGCCAACTTTTTATGACAGATTTCCGTTGTCGCAGCTGTCGTAAATTGTACATTTTCGGCTACGATCCGATTCTTCACCCGTGCCCATGTCATCTTGATGGAATTCAAATTGGGGTGATATGGGGGTAGGCGTAAAACAGGGAACCCGCCGTCCTCCAATATTTCATCTATCTTATATGTTTTCAGATGATCTTTGTTTTTTTTTTTAATTGTCTCATGCAACTAAATCGTAAGCTGTTAGTTCGCAGCCAGTCAATCATTAACTGTTTTGTTGATGTTGAATTCGGTGCTGGGCTTTCTTCAGCATTGTAATAAGAAGCATTATCTAAAATAACGACACTGTTTACTGGGAAGCTAGGCATTGATTTTTCTTTTATCCACTTTAAAAACATGTTGCAGTTCATGTGAGAATGATAATCACCTAAGAAAATTTATTTTATACAGTTATAAATACATAAATAAATACATTTAGACCTAAACGATAAGCAGTAACAGCCGATTAGTCTGCGTAATACTGTATAACATCTCTTTCAGAATCTGATAAAGAAATAAATTATTAATTTAATAATTTATATTTTCAGTATTTAATAAGCAACTAATAAATACAAGACGTGAATTTGTTCCATTGATTGTAATAAACAATAGCATACCGAATACAGCTGTCTTTAATCGAGTAATATTATAAACCCGTGCTCATTAGGCAGCAAGATTAGACTTTGCTGTTCATCAGATCTGTGCCAATACGGCTTGGACAAGCTATGCATGTGTATCGCACTGTTTTTGGACCTTACACTTCAGGATTGACCAAACCGATTTTCTTTAAATTTAGCACTAGCATTTCCGTACATAAGACTTCTTATTAATTAAAACTTAATTAAGACATCTTATTAATTATTTTTCGAAATTCGTTTAGGAAGAGGGAATGTTGCCAAAAAAAAAACAATTAAATTTTCTTCAAAGGCATTAAAGCATTCGAATCTATTAAAGCAGATTTGTTGCCTAGAATGCATATATAAATAATTTTTAAAAAATCCCCCCTTTTTTGATTGAAATATATGTTTTTTTGTTTTATTGTTCTATTTCCCTTCCGTTTTAATATTAAAAAAACTTTTTTTGGTATTTTATTCATCATTTATAGAGTTATCAAATAATCTGAACAATTTTCTGAAATTATAAACCCCGGACCTAAAAAGCGGGAAAGTTTTTGAAAAATTTTTATATTCCTTGCTTTAGCGTTTATTGAAAGAGGTGTTAAATTTAGAGAAAATTTTACTTAAGAAAATTTGTTAACCTATTTATGAATATGTTTAGAAAACGTTTTCTTAAAATTTATTCCCAGCTCTAAAAAATTTTTTTCTTTTGTTGTTTGGCTCTAATTCTTTTCATTTTTATTATTAATAGGGAAAGTCATGTTATACTTGGCAGAGTTTTTTAAATTAATGATTTTCGGACATCTTACTTCAGTATTAATAAATATATTTATTAAGACTATTTATTAATTTTAATATTTATATTCTCAAATGCAACGTTACGGATGGCTCATAGAATATCATAGACAATATTGTTGAGTTATTTATAACGGCTTCATTAAATTGTTGGAAATGGCGCTTGTCAAATCTCTTTCTACCTGTAAATTAACGTTTATAAAATAATTTTAAAATTATTACCGAAAATTCGAATATGCTTCTGTGTAGTACTGTAATGTAGGTCTACTTCTAAAGTCAGTAAGTCAGTAAAGTAAGTTGTAGTGGTAATTTTATTGTAAAATACAGTACCGATCAAACTATAGTACAAACAATAATTCAAATAAAGACTTAAGTTTGAATAAATTGAAAATTTGTTATTTATGTCATAGTCGTGTTATATTTCATTTATTTTTATAGAGTAGCATGATTTAAAACTAGTGTATCCCTGTTATAACTGGTGATAGAATAGTAATAAAATATTAATAATACTATAAGTTTATTTATAGAAAAAATTAAATAAATTTTTTATTACATACGAATAGTTCAGTTTGTTTTGCAAAGAAATTGATCTTTAATGTCTAGGTGGAGTGTATGGCGTTATTTAGTTCATGAAACCGTAAATTCCTTTTTTTTGAATCCTACGGGGAGCGCCTCTTCTACTTCAACCGTTATTTATGTCGATCCTCTTGAGGACAAATATTTCTCGCTGCTATTTCCTGTATAAACGATGTTACTGCTTCACAGATCATTATTGCCGTTGAGGTTTCTGTGAAGTCAATGTGATAAAATGAATTAAGGGTCGCTTTTTAAGTTAAATGTAATATTTTATTATTTCTAGTTAAATTTTTATTTTCCCGGCTATAGATCAATTGGTGCTACAGCAGCATAGCTCGTAAGGGAAATTATAACTATCGCCAAAAATTCTAGGAAAGTATTTTGAGAATGTTGACGTTTCAAGGGTTCTTCTTAGTCCAAAAAACTTTTAAAAAATTTATAGAAATTTCCGTAAGATATATGTACGTATTTCTGTACATTTGTCATTTCCTGACTGGTTCAACATAAATTCTTCGAAAATAGCTCAAAACATTATATATAACCGACATAAAAATTTTGACAAAATTAAAAAAAGAGATTAGTAATATTCGTTATTTTTAATTTTTTGTAAAGTGGTCGTAGAAAACGGTTCTTTACTACTATGAAAGTACTTATGAAATTACTTAGGGCTTCAAATCAATAGCGTTTAAAGATTGAACAGTTTTTGACTCGTATCTCGAAAACCCGTTGACCAAATCTTAGAAATTTGGTACAGATGCAGTGCGTTCGGAAAGTCGCTATGCGCTATATTTTAGAATTATGTGGTGCACTCTGTTCTTTCGGCCTTAGGTTGGTTACCCTGTGGGCTCGTTGGGCGTTGCTTAGTAATAAACCAAGATGTCCCTTGATTTGTGATTGAAAGTGCTTCGTTTTGTGTGTTTTTGGTTATCGGAATAAGTACTTGCGAGAAACGTAATGTTTCTTTCGGTAGAGGAACGCATTTTTCTCATTGAATACCTCTTTCGTGAAGGTGACAATTATACTGATTTAGTGAAGTACAAGTTTGCTGAAAAGTTTCGAAATGCTCCTGTTTCTCACCGCAATGCAGATCGAAATCTTTTCGAGAATTTTTGGGCAACAGGCTCAGTTAAATACGCTGATAAAAGTAAAGATCACGTAAACTAAACGAACAGATGCTGCTTGATATTTCGGATGCTATAGCTGAAAGTTCATCAAAGTCAATGCATAAGTTAGCACAGTAGCAAGGCATCGGACTTGCTACCGCACATCTAGCTGCAAGAAAAGGTCTGAAACTTTTCCCCTACAAAGTAATGTGTGTTCAAGAACTAAATCCTATAGATCACTAAATCAAAAGAATAAATTATTGCTAACGGTTTAAACGTTTTATTGACAAAATTCCGTAAGTATCCTCGACATTACGTATTTTACAGATGAAGCTTAGTTTCATCTCGGAGGGTATATTAATTCACAAAATACACGACTGTGGTCGACAACTAACGCCCTTGAATTACCCGAAAAATCTTTATACGAAACGAAAATTTGAGTCGGGTTGGTGTGAGTAGAACGCGCATTGTCGATCCATAATTTTTTTGAAAATATAGATCGTTTTTTTGATATTTTAATAAACTTCATTAGTCAGTTAACAGAAGTGGAAATCAATCACGGTTAGTTCCAACAAGATGGCGCCACAGCGCACACAGCTAACAGATTAATGAGGTTTTTACAAAATCTCTTTGGTGAACTAATAATTTCGAGGGGTTTGTGGCCTTCAAGATCACCCGATCTGACTTTCCCAGATTACTTTCTATGGAGGGGGGGGCAGCGAAACAAGCAGTGTATTGCAATTGACCTTACACGACTAAAACCTAAAAACTAAAAACCGTAGTTAAAGCATACGTATCAGACATAACGTTCATCAACCGGTTAAAGTGTTTGAAAACAAAATAAATCGTGTTCATTGTTGTATTGATGTAACACAAAATACTAATTAAGAAAGTTTCGTTATTACATTTTCATAATTCTAGTGCACAGTAACTTTCCGAACATTTTTCAAATTGCAATTCCATCAGACAAGGGAGCAGCATGGGGGGGGGGGGGGGGGAATTTTTTTTAAGCTAACTAAAATTATTTTAGTCTTGTTGGATAACTTTGTTCTAAATCGACCACTTACTGAAGTAAATAATTATTCCATTAAATAAACTTATAACTCTCAAGAAAACAAGGTGGCTGAATATGTTCTGCACTTAAAACAGCTATCTTTTAAACTTTAAATTTTCACAGTTGAAGATCCAACCATAACAAGTATTACTGTAAACCAAGGGTTCTTAAACTGTGGTCTGCGGACCTCTGGGGATCCGCGTAGCCATTACCGGAGGTTTGGGAAACAATTTTGACATTAACTTTACATCCCTCAAATTTTGTTTGTATTTAAGTAACCCATTTAATAAAAATCCTAAATGGTCAAGATTTTTCGTATTTGTTGTTATTTAACTAGTTGTTGACATAACTAAACAATAATTAGTAAAAAGTTAATTATTTTTATTCAACTACAAATACGGAAAAATAAATTAAACAATGCAATTTTTTGTATTGTGTTGTGAAACAAAATGTAGATAAAAGCAACTCAGATGATGGAACATCAACTTTGAAAATCGATCAAGAAACGTAAAATTAGAAAATATTGTAGGGAGTATTTATCATTTGAATTCGCTTATTTATGCAATAAAAATGTGGAAAGACTTGTCTGCGTTCTATGTCGCGAAAGTTTATCAAATGAAAGTATGAAACCCGTCAAACTCCGACGTCATTTGCAAACAAAACACAGTAAACACATTAGTAAGTCTATCGATCTTTTTGAAATCAAAAAACGAGAACTTGCTTGGAGTCAAAATCTGATGCAAAACCGCAACTAGTGGTATCAATAAAAAAACAGTAAAAGCATCACATGAAGTATCCCTACTGATAGCAAAAGCTGGAAAACCCCATAATATAGCAGAATAACTAATTCTTCCTGCTAAAAAAGTAATAACGAATACAATGTTAGAGGCTAAAGCAACAAAAGATATAAATTTGATTTCATTATCGAATGATACGGTCAAGAATAGGATTGAAGAAATGTCATGTAATATAAAAGAGCCGTTAATTTCAACAGTGCTCAAAAATTAATATTACTCGTTACAGTTGGATGAGAGTACCTACTGTAATAATGCTAATTTGTTAGCATTTATTAGATATGAATTTGAATGTAAAGTACAAGAGGATTTGTTATTTTGTAATTCACTACCTTCGTGTACTGCAGGTGAGGTAATATTTAATAGTTTGAATAACCAGTTTTACAACCAAAGATAAAATCGAGTGGTCAAAATGTTTTGGAATTTGCACTGATGGCGCTTGTGCAATGTCAGGAACAACAACTGTATTGATTGCTCTTAATAAAGGTGCAGCACTTCGGATCGTTTGGAAGTATTGCTGCATACACAGGGAATCATTAGCATCCAAAAATACGTCAATAGATTTGAAAAAAATATTGGATGAAGTTGTTAAACTTCATTTCCTTAAATTTCATTAAGGCTCGTCCATTTAATTCGCGAGATTTTAAAGTTTTGTGCGAGGAGATGGGAAGTGAACATACACATTTATTATTACACTCAGAAGTAATAATATACTCAGAAGTAATAACCAACGTTGGTTGTCACGTGGGAAAGTACTCAGTCGCCTTTTTGAGCTTCATGATGAAATACGATTATTTCTAACAGATACACAAATTGAACTGAAAGGATGTTTTAACGATTTTTCGTGGTTAGCTAAGATTGCCTACTTGACTAATATTTTTACTAATTTGAATGAACTGAATTTGAGCCTAAAAGGGGCAGCTGCAAACATTTTAAAGTTGAAGATAAAATAGAAGCGATTATAAAAAAATCGTCTTGCGATCGAAACACTTTCATTACTGTGTGAATGAATCTTTTCCAACACTCAAGATTTTATAGAAACTTCCAATAAAGAGCTCCCTAATGAAACGCGGCAGATTTTTTTTGAACATTTAATGGCTCTAAATTGCAGCTTTAGGACTTATTTTCCCATTTCTGATTCTGGCAACAACTGAATTAGAGATCCATTCGACATGGAAGTTATTAATGCTAAACATTTATCTATACTTCAACAAGATATTCTCGTGGAATTATCGTGTGTTACATTTTTGAAACTATAATTTAACAATACTGAACTCACAAACTTTTGGTTACTTCTAAGATCTGATTACCTTGCACTTGCAAATAAAGCACTCCAAACATTTGATTCCGTTCTGCACAACGTATTTATGTGAAACAGATTTTATCGCTAGTGTAAATCAAAGTATAGAAACAAACTCAATGTAGAAGCGGACCTCAGAATAAAGCTTTCCAACGTAGAGCCCGACGTTGAGGTACTGGTTTCAAGAAAATTGCATCCATCTCATTAAGTAAAAATTATTTACCGGAAACGCTATAATAAGATTTATTTTGACCAATATTTGACCAAAAAATGTTTGTATGAGTTTAATGTATTATGATTTGTAACTTTTTTCATTGTTTTTACTACTATTTTTGTGTTTTTTTATTCTACATCCTGATAAAAATGTCCATCTCTATTAATGCGCAAGACCATTTATTAAAATAACCAGCGATACATTTTTACCAATATTTATTATAACGTAGTGCCTATGAGATGATTGAGCCAAAAATTAAGTCTCAAGAACGACGTAAAATTCCTAGGGTTGGGGTCGGGTACGCAAAAAAATTGTTGTTCAAGAGGGGGCCTCTGACTACAATAAGTTTAAGAACCCCTTCTGTAGACGAAATGGGAACTTTTTTACCAAAAGGTATCTCATGGGACCCAATTCAATAATTTTAAAAATGTTTTGAATTTTTTATAATTTCCAATACTTTAACTTTTCTTATTTCAAGTTGCGGCTATTAAAAAAAAAAATGTATCTAGTAGTTAACTAAGAAGGGGCTTTGAAATGGCACACTAAATTGTTTTACAAAAAGTTTTAATTTTTTCTTAGCAATTATAGGCTAAATAAAGTATAATTTTGATAATAAATACGTCATTCAATCAAAGGGTGACCCAAAACTTTGTAGTAAGAATTTTGATTTTTTTCTCGATTATACTTTTCTTTTGTTTGATATCGCCGCGTATTGTTGAAACTTGTAAGTGAATATGAAATGGAAATGGAATAATGGCTAATGTTTAAGGTAATCCCATTTTATCAAGACCAAAATCTTTTTACTGGACATTTTGATCTTTTTACTTCCTTGTACGAACGTGAAAAATTTCGGTTTTCAGATTTCAACGGAAATATCCATTTTGACCATTCCTGAATCCGTTTTGAAAAATTTCGGCGTGACCTCTGTACGTACGTATGTATTAAGTACGTATCTCGCATAACTTAAAAACAATTAGCCGTAGGATATTGAAATTTTGAATTAAGGACTGTTGTAACATCTAGTTGTGCACATCCCCTTTTGATTGCATTTGACTGAACCAAAACTATCCAAAAAAGCCCAAAATCAAAAAAAAAATATTTTTTACTTTTTCTTAACTGCAGTAATAAGATCGTTGAAACGGCAGATATATCGTTGAAAATCCCTCATTGAGAGATTTTCAACGATATATCATATAAGTGGTACTTATTTTCATTGGTTCCAGAGTTATAGCCAAATAAAATTTTTGGATCTTACAAGGGAAGGCTCCTTTTATTTATTTTTTTAATTAATTTTTTTTAACTTTAATTTTTAATTTAAATATATTGATTTATTAATAATTATTAACCCGTGATTATAAAAAAAAATTACAATAAATAATAAAAAAAAAAAGAAAAACAAAATGAAAAAAAAAATCAGAAGTTATTAGTGAAATAGAATTTTATGTAATTTTAAAAATTTGTACGTGTAATTTAATGGTCATTATTACAACTGTTTTTTGGTGAAACATCTAATTATTTAAAATTAATTCTAAATTTTAATTTGGAATCGTATTATTTTTGGATTTTCTAGTTTAATTTCTGTTTAATTTTATTTAATTATTTTGTAATTTCTGTTTAATTTTATCTACATTAACGTAAAATACAGAGTGACCGAAAAATAGACCCTCACAATAATAACATATACACTGAGGCATATAACCCGATCTTTAATAAATTGCAAAAAATTCTTATCTTTTAGTTCATTCCTCCTCTGATATTGTCGGACTATATTCTCCCTAAGTCGGAGTTGATCATCATTACGTTTATTTCTTATTTGTTGCCAATCATTTAATCGCTTTTTGGTTTGATATAATTCTTCTGATCTTAATTTGTGTACATGTTCTCTGGTTTTCAAATTTTCTCTCTTTTTAAATTCATCATCCTCTCTTAATCTTTTTATTCTTTCCTTGGTTTAACATTATCTTCCTTTTATGTTTATCATCTTGTAATCTTTTTATTCTTTCTTTGGTTTTAACATTTTCTTCCTCTCTTTTTTTGATATATTTCTTCATGTTATCTTTCTTTTTCCTGTATGATTGTTTCTTTTTCATTTTAGATTATTCACCAAGTAATCCAATAATAAAAACTGAATGTTTTACACCGTGAGGTCGAAATTAACGTTTAAACCGGAATACAGGAGTTCACTAAACGGAGTAGTTTAATTATTATTAACTTTTATTTATATGACACACCAGAAATCTGCAACTCACGAGTAGTACGTGTAATAAAGGGTCTTTTACTCTATCGTAATATTTCATGTAAGATTTTTTAATTAATAATTGCATATATATTTGATGTTAATAAAAATTAATATTTTAGCAGTTGTGTAATTGTCCACTTTGTTAAAGGATTGGAAGATTGTGTCTTACTTTCAAGTGAAATAAGTTTAAATGAAGTGCAGAAAAAATGTGTATATGTAATTTAATGCCATACAAGGAAGTCATGTGGTGTCCAAATCAGATTTAAAAAAAAACTTATATTATAAATATAATATAAAATAAAAAAAATATAAATATATTATAAATATAATATAAAATAAAAAAAATATAAATATATTATAAATATAATATCATCATTGAATAATAATATTTAATTAATTAATTAACTAATATAATATATAATTTAATAAATCGTATAATTTTAAATATTTAATTTTAATTGACCAATGATTTTAGAAAAAAGTATAGAGGAAACCGTTTTGTTGATTTTTTGTTTCTTACTTTTTAATTCATTTTTCTATGCCATTTGTGTAGTGTGGGTTTTTATTTATATATTTGTCTATAATTTCAACCGATTTTAAAATAATGAAGATTTTTGTACTTTTTTCTTTTATTTTTTACTGTTAGTTATTGATTAGCTGATGCATTTTTCAATTTCATCTGTTCTAATCGCTCTTAATCGAATACTCCTTCTACGTCCTATATTTACAATTATCTGACTGATTTATTTATATACGTATTTTAGTTGTTTTCTCGTTACTGGTTTACCAATTACATCTTCTGTATCCAATTCAGTAATCTTGGGATTACATAAATCAAAGACCTCGGTATTAAGCTTATTTTTAGAGATTTTCCCCCAGACTTCTATTTTCTCAAATTCGTCCAAGTATTTTAATTTCTTAATTTTAATAATCCTTCTTAATATTAACATTCTCCTTTAACATCATTCTCAAAGCTGTTGTTTTTCTGATTTCTTTTTTGTATTTCCTTATCGTAATGTGCCACAATCTTTTCTTTCAGATTCCTAAATCTATTTTGATACCAGCAGATCATCCCTTTCGTGTACCAATCTTCCCTTTCGTGTACCAATTTTTTTTAATGTTATTTTAACCACGTCTTTTCTTTGTAATCTTACGTCTATACTTGGTAATTTTTTTATAAACATAATTTTTCAACTTTTGGTAACATTTGTTTTATTAATTTATTTATCTTTCAGTATTGAATTACAAGTACTTCATTTATTATTTCTTCTGACGCATGCCTAGTTTCACTCAAAATCACAATAATATCAGCAAATTCGTGTAATCCTAATCTTTTTTTTTTCACTTAGTTCATTCATTGTATGTGCCTTCTAAAATTAAAACAGTAGAATTAAATTACTTCATATGTGAGTATATTTCTTTCGGAATCTTAACATAATGTTTACATTATCAAATGCTAAAACTTGGACGCGTTTAACTAGCAGTGTTCTTCATTCTGCCTTGTAAAAATTAATCTAAGCACTAACATTGCTTTTCGTATTCTTATGCTTTTCCTGAAATTCAATTTCAGGAAGAACCATAAAGTTCTCCGGGTTTAGCCCAATGCATCTCAAATCGATGGATGTCTTGTTATTATATCGTACACCCCTCTTCCTCATTGCCGTCAACTTCTCCCTTTTTGCCTGTTCATAATATGCTCCTTCTCCCTTTTCTCCAGATGTTTTCCCCTTTAAAGCTCCGCTCCTTCACAGAAACAGCCCAACTAGCTTGTAATTCCTGTTGTTCGTTTTTTTTTGGCATCTTAGTTTTCTTTGAAAAGCCTGATATTACTCGCTATATTGGCATTATTATACATATGCCATTTTTCCGTAAATCTAACATCTAGTTGAAGTTTTGCTCCCAGACATCTGTTCATAACGTACTTGGTACAAAAGAACAAACCGTATTGCTGTTTTTCACATTTTCTTATATCTGCTTTAATTTTATTCTTTTTAACTTTTTAATCAATCCAACTTTTGTTTCACTTCTGTCGATTCATTCCGACAAGAATGATTTCATCTACAAAATTTCTCCTTAAATCTCACTTGAAATCGTATTCGTTATTAGGAAAAAAAGTAATAGACTGAACGAACACATTCCTACTTTACTGGGAATGATTTATCCTATTTAACAATACTTCTTCTTCTCTGCACAATCCTTGACCTAATATACTTTTTTCCATCATTCTTTTCTTTAAACAATCTCATATTTTATCTCGTGGAGTCCTGTCGAACGTCTTTTTAAATTGCAAAAATGTTAAATGTGATTGATTCTACTGTCTTTATTATATATTTATATAATTTACTGTTATACTCTACTGTGTATCTGTATGCTGAGGCCACTGATATTCTCTATGATATCTCCCGTTTAACCCAGTCTTATGGCCTGAAAATAATTGCGGATAAGACTCATTTATTAACAACGGGCGGCTCATGCGTCATCGTCCAACTGTATAGTGTGCAAATTGAACAAGTGCAAGAATTCAAATACTTGGGCTCACTAGTCCAGGAGAAGAAAGTAGCAGCTACGGCGGAAATCCATAGACAAATTGATCAGTCAAGTGCAGCAGCATTTGCTTCCCTAAAATGGTGCTTGTGAAAACAAAGTAACATCTCGCTGAAGACTCCTGTTCGTCTTTTCCCAACCTTGATCCTGCCAATTTTATTTTTTGGAGCAAAAACGTGGACACTATTTAAGACTCCCTGAGCAAACTTGAAGTGCTCCAAATTCGATGCCTACGTCAGATCATCAGAGTCTCACTTCCGATGGGATCGGATGGGAGCCGATCCCATCCGAAATGCGGGTATCCTCCATCGCTGCGAACAACAGCCAACAATCGAGCAACAGATTCAAAAACGAAGGCTGCGATGGTTTGGCCATGTCTGCAGAGTGAGTGGAAACCGACTACCATACAAATTTATCTAGCATGAGAGTGTCCAACAAAGAGTTCCAAAGAAAACGTGGATGAAACAAACCGCATGATACAAAAAACAGCAGGCTAAACCTTAATGAGGCCAAGACAACGGCCATGGATCGCCATACATGGAAGCGTCTTGTTATCGAAATCAGACAACCATTGGCATCCACAGCAGCGTACGGGCTTAGGATTATCTAATCCAAACACCAGCTAGGGATCAAATAAATAATAATATCTTATTTATAGGTCATTCATCTAGAATATTTATTGTTATATATTTACGCTCTGCATATGATAATCGGTGAAATAATCTATGAAATATAATATTTAGGAAATATTATATAATTAACAAGATAAGCCCAATTTTTCTCGGTGTATGTATTTGTTTTGTCTACATGAACTTTTTATAGGGTTGGATATTGGCATACCAAGTTAAAATGGGCAGAAGCTTTTAGTAACTTAATACATAGAACATATAACTGTATTATAAAAGCAGATAAATCAATTGAACTTAAGTGAATACCAATTAATACGCTTTATAATAATGGTTAGGCTTTCGCAGTATTATTACTATTTTTCGTTAAGTAATTACAAATATTGATTTCAACATTAAAATAAAGAGAGAGAAATAACGTAACGGTTTTTTTATTTCCAAAGTGGTTAAAAAAAGAGGAGGGAATAGATATGATAAGTATGAAGAGTGAAAGAGGTGCCAAATACTGTTGAAGCGTAAGAGATACTGTACAACAATGTGAGGAGGGGGCAATGGTTTTCCATTAACAATTATCGTACATGCCATATCACTTGAAATAAAAGGGAGTCAGAACCTACATTAAATCAAAACACAATTATTATTATTGTTATTATTATTATTACTGAACCACAATTTTATTTTCTCTCCCTTTAAATTGAATATTGTCATTCTAATACAAAGTGAAGTTCTAATAATTATTATTATTGTAATAGAGATGCAATAATTTTAATTGATCCGGTGTAAAATAAATATTATATTGATTCTGTTTTATCAGAAAACGGAATTATAATTGTTAAATGAATATCTAATATTTAATTATACAGGGTGAGCAACATAAAACCGAATCCATAATGAAACCTCTACCCAACACTATTTATGAAAGACTCTCACACAAGTAGCGCGACTAGTGGATGTATATGCTACTAATGTTGTTGCCGCCCTTTGTCTGGTGGTTACGTATCAGTGCTGTATTGTGAGTGCAGTTGTGTTTGTGAAAAATGCCTTATTCAATTCAGGAGAGGATAGTGATAGTTGAGGGCTACATTCGTTCTGGATCGTTTGAAGAATCACGTCAAGTATTCGTGGAAAAATTTCCGATTGTCTGTATCCCAGAGAAGAAGCATACACGATTTAGTTAAAAAATGGTGTACAACAACTCGGTTTCAAATGCAAAACGAAGTAGGCGACATTCCTTTATGACTCTACAGACCATTGCCGATATTGAAAGGAGAATTACTGCCAGTCCAAAAAAATCACTACGCAGATTATCCCAAAAATCTGGTGTTAAATACACATCTTGGCGTAAAATTGTTCATGAATTAAAATTGAAACGATACCTCGTTACAACTATCCAACAACTGAAGGAGACAAAGAAACCGAAACGACTTGATAATGACTTCTCGAAAACATTGTTGGTGGGCAAATAGACCCGATGTCGTTTTTCATGTCAGACGAGGCATGGTTTCATTTATCCAGCCATGTTAATTCGCAAACCAACAGGTATTCGATTGCGAGGAATCCTCACGAGATATTCGAGCGTCCACTCCACGATGAGAAAATTGGTGTTTGGTGTGCCGTTTCCGGTAATCTTATCGTGGGACCAGTATTTTTTTGACTGGACTGTCAATACACAAGTTTACCTCACAATTTTCGAAGAATTCTTTGCGCAATTAACTGATAATGAAAAAGAATTCAGCTTCTCCCAACAAGACGGAGCAACGTGTCACACAATAAACGTTTCACTGAATCGCATTCGTGCAGCTTTCACAAATGAACGTCTGTATAATCTGTTATTAGTAATTTATTGAGTTATTGAATTATAGTTAATTCCGGATTAAGTAATTCAGTTCCAAAAATAAAAATAACCCGATCATTTTTATTTTAGAAATAAATATTAACTTCTTTTATTTTTAAAACTCTTAAAGTAATGACAGTTAATATACTACTGGACCGATTTACACGCAAGGATGAAGGGAGAAAGGGAAAAAATCGAAAAAGGGAAAAAGAAAGAAAGTAAAAAGGAAAAAAGGGGAAAATGGAAAAAAGGGAAATCGGGAAATGGAAAGGGGAAAGGAGAAAAAGAAAAGGGGAAAGCGGGAATAGGAAAGGGGTAAGAGAAATATGGGAAGGAAATGGAAATGGGGAATCCATCTTAACTAGTTTCGGCGTGACATCGGTACGTACGTAAATATCTCGCATAACTGAAAAACGATTACCTGTAGGATGTTAAAAATTTTGGATCTAGGAGTACTGTTACATCTAATTGTGCAGCTCCACTTTCGATTGCAATCGACTGAACCAAAAGTGTCCAAAAAAAGCCCAAAATCCAAAACAATTTGGATTTTGAACTTTTTTTAACACGTTCGTGACGTCGTGCACCTGTAACCCATACGGATACACGAGTTCTTTTTTAAATGAAATCGTGTACTTGTAGGGGCGTAATCTGCCCATTAGAAAAGTTCGTCGTGCGCCCAATGGGGTAAAAGTTTTCACAGGTTTCTTATAGCGTTCATTTTTAGGCTGGCTATGTTGTAGGTGTTTAAAATCATACAACGGCATATAAGAAGTGTCATGTAAAGAACTGTATAATACAAGTTTACAAATAATTATTTTATTATTACTATTTTATAATAATGATATTATTATTATGGTAATATTATATTCAGTTGTCTGCGCAACTAGTGGCGTTCCTAGCGGCAGGCTCAGAGAAATAAGAGAGCTCGTGTACCCTTGTGGGTGCACGACAACCCTTTTTTCCTGTTTTAGCCTCCGGAAATTACCGTTCAGGTATTACTTCAGAGGATGAATGAGGATGATATGTATGAGTGTAAATGAAGTGTACAGTCTCAGTTCGACCATTCCTGAGATGTGCGGTTAATTGAAACCCAACCACCAAAGAATACCGGTATCCATCATCTAGTATTCAAATCCGTATAAAAGTAACTCCCTTTACTAGGACTTGAACGCTGGAACTCTCGACTTCTAAATCAAGAGTTCCAGCGTTCAAGTCCTAGTAAAGGAGTTACTTTTGTAACTGGGTGCACGACGCCCAGGAGCTATATATCATAACAAAGACGTGTCGTACACCCGACAGGTACATGCAAAAAGTTAAAAAAAACTTATGGTTGGAGTTTTATTTCTTTGAAATTATGCGTGTTTAATGTATACGTCATCAAATATAAACTAAAAAATTAAAAAGAAAATTTCCGGATTTTTGTAAATATACGTGTAAATAAATACGGAAAATAAAAAATCTATATATATTTTGACAGCCGTCGCGAACGTGTTAACTGCAGTAATAAACCCTCATTGAGAGCTTTTCAACGATATATCTTAAGTGGTACTTACTTTCACTGGTTCCAGAGTTATACCCAAATAAAATTTTAGATCTTAGAATAAATTTTAGATTTTAGATAATATTTGGATCTTAGGGGAAGGCACATATATCGGTTCGAATCAGACTTTATCTCCTTTTTTAATTTTTTTTTTTAATTTAAGTATATTGATTTATTAATAATTATTAACTTCTGATTGTAAAGAAATTTTTACAGTAAATAATAATTCAATAACAATTAAAAATAAAAGAATATGAAAAAATATCAGAAGTTATTAATGAAATAAAATGTTATGCATTTTTCATTTAAAAAAAATGTAAATACGTAATTTAATACGCGTACAAGGAAGTCATGTGGTGTTCATATCTGATTTTTCAAAAAGTTTTCCTAGACACTTTTATTTAAATTCAGCTTTGTAGCTTTTCGATGATGAGATGTAATGATGAATGAGGGAATGAGGAATTTACCATATATAAATAAATAGTAGTGTCTTATAAATATTCTGGAAATCTCCAGATATCTATGGAGTTTTTTTTGGATCGGAGCCCGTAGGCAGTTGCCTTGTTCGTAAGGTGTAGTCATGTACAGACTTAGGTTGACCTTACCTGAGTCGTGTGGTTAATTAAAACCCATCCACCAAAGAACACCGGTGTCCTTGAATCAGTATTCAAATCCGAATAAATCTTTATTAGGATTCGAACCTGAGAATTCTCGACTCCGAAATCAGCTGATTTACGACGATGAGTTTCACTACTGGACAAACCCGGCGGGTTTTAAATAAATATATATATATATATATATATATATATATATATATATATATATATATAATCAAAATTTCACTTAAAGCACTGTTGTTAAAAATTTGTAATAACTAAACAAAAAATTGTATATGTGGTAAATTCTTCTCTTATTTTTTGTTGTTTGCCTTCATTCATTCACACTGTTCTGCCATTAGGGCAGGTTCTATCATGGCTGCCACTCTCCACCTTTATTTGAGATTTGCTCATCTCCTTGTTTCAGCATATTTTCCCTGTTCTATCCATCATTTGAAATCTCTTCCTTCCTCTTGCTTTCCTTCCATTCACCAAGCCTTCTATCTCATCCACTTATAAACCACCTCCTTCCCATACAATATTTTAACCAGTTCCTTTTCCTATATTCAATCCCATTTAGCATTTTCCTGTTCTCTCCGATTCTCCTTAATACTTCTTCATTTGTTGTCATCTGATATTTATCATTCTGTGCTACATTTTTATCTCAAAAGCCTCAATTCGTTTTCTGTCTGTCTTTCTCATCGTCCATGTTTCAGCTCCACAAGCATCATACTCAAAATAAAACATTTCATTAATCTCTTCTTTAACACTAAGTTAACTTTCCACACAGCCCTAGTTGTTCATAGATGTTACTATGTCACTTCTATGTGCCTTCTTATTAAATAAATGTCTGCTTACTTCTTGAAATTTTTATTTTAATTTCTTCTGTGCAAGTCAGATCATCAGTTATAAAACTCCATAAGTACTGAAATTTCTTTAGTTGCTCTAAAACTTCATTTCCTGCCTTTGTTTATTAAAAATAATCTTAGGCTTCCTTTAAAATCGTCAGTTGACAAAAAAATAATAGTCTCTGTAAACCCCAAAATGTTTTTGAGTATTCTATGGAGAATCCATTAGTAAGTTTATAGCTACGAGTTAAGTTTCTGAACATGTAGTAATTACTTTAAACAGATTTCAATTTTTTTAAAGTGTTTTGTAGTTAGTATTCTACATTTCATCATTATGATCTTTGACCAATTTAAAAATATTTTTTATAAAAAAAAAACTAAACGTTACAAACACAATTTTATTAAAATTTTACTGATTTTTATCGTTTTTTTTACGTTTTTTATGTTCAGACTGTTTGGAATTTTTGTGGGTGGTTTTCTATTCTGAGTTACGAATTTTGGAGAATACAAACAACAAATAAAAATTGATAGTCTTCCAATAAATTTACGTGTCGTTTTCGATGTTGCTTAACTTCGTATACTTATATACGACTAAAGTTACTATTTAATTTTTTTATTAGTGAAATACGTATTACACTTAGAACTATATTTTTTACGCATTTGTATCGCTCCAATGCCATTCAAGTTTTTCTTATTTTTTATTTAACTCCTGGAAATCGAACTTTTTGAAAAAAAAAACAGTTTGAATGTCACACTATTTGTGTAGAAAAATGTTGGTGGCATATACTTGGAATTTTAAATCGTAATGTGTAACGTTATTTGATTGGGAGAACGGTTGTTTGTATTAAATAGAATTGTGAATAAATCCACCATGTATTTATTAATCGACGAACAAACATGCGACGAAAAGGAGGTTAATAAATTAATTACTATTAAAAAAAGGCTTTCATTTGATGAAAGTTGTGCATTGATGTTATGGAATATCTTGCGATTTGTAAAGACCGTGCATCTTGATTCAAAGATTTTATTTATTATTCATACAGTCTTTATCTCTGTTTATGCCATTTGGCGTATGCCGGTTGTTAATTTTGTTCTTTTAATTTTTTTTTAAGGTAATCTTTTTTTATATATTTACTGCAGCTTTTTCTCCCTTTTAACATACGTCATGGGGTCTTTTCATATAATCTGTGTTTTTATATTATTGTTGTTTACGTTTATAATTAATTTTTAATTGCTTCTTTTAAATATTTATATGTGCACTATATAAATATCATATCCGAGCGCTGTTAACGATACTTCATTGTACGCCCAGGAAAAGATTTGTTGAAAGTTTGTCTGTCTGAACTACATTGTATTATAAAGGATTAGAGAAGCTGGTTTACCGGATAAGCACCTCAGCCCCAAGGTAAACTTTTTGAAGAACCACAGATAAGAAATATAATCTTCGGACACGTTTAGGAAAAGACACCTTCTAGCAAATCGTACATATCTCAAAGATTCACTGAGTGAATGAATGGTATTCTCATATCCTTAATAGGTAATATGAGTTTAGCAAAATGCAGTATACACAGAAAATATCGAGGAGGAAAGGATCAAGGAAAAACGTAACGGGTTGAAGGGATAATTTACCTACAGAGGGACTACAAAACAAAACTTACTCGAAGGAGTACCTCCAACCTCATCATAGCAATTATGGACTGAACTCGCCATTATCCCTCGAGGGATGGGCGTCAAGAACGAGTACCGGCTTCTGGGATGGAGCCCAGGAACGATATAGTCGGATCTGGTTACCCCACTCCCGCGGCTCGAGACAGGCCAGAAGATCCAACCGGTGGGCCAACCTGTAATGCCGGTAGGCGGGAAGGCCCGTTAGAGTTTCAAGGACACTCCCCTGGGCTGAGTTATACTTGATTGTAGGTCGGGCCGGGGGAGTAGAGATAAGATATATATACATATATATATATATATATATATATATATATATATATATATATATATATACACACGAGTATAATGTAAAAAATTGTTTTATTTTCATAAACTATAAATCGTAAGTCGCTTTTATTCAAGAGTTGTATGTAGAGTGGAAAAAGCACTCCCAACTGAACTGTATGAACAGTTCAACTGGATTGCCCCTGAAGGATAATATTCCATACACTAGTATTATCCCGGTAACATTCCTGGTAACATTATTAATTTTTTCTGGAGAATAATATTCGTTTTACTTTTAACTGCATTTGAATATTTCATCAGGTCTATTGTAGAAGGAAGGGAATTTTAAATTTTATCAAATCGATTTTTTTTTATTTTGTTTTATTTGCTGTCCTTAATTAAATTTCTTTATTTTGGCACTTTTCCTTTTTTATACTTTTTGTTATTATGATTACATGGATCAGCCGACATCTTTTTTAATTATCTTTAATGTTACAGAACTAAGTTTTTTAAAATTTATTCAAACGTTATGGTTTATAATTTTTCTGATTTAATAGAAAAAACATTACATTTATTATAAATAAACCCGCCGGGCTAATCTAGTGGTTAAACTAGTCGTCGAAGATCAGCTCTTTTTTAAAGTTGAGGGTTCTGTGGTTTAAATCCTGGTAAAATTTAGTTGCTGTTTTACCGATTTGAATACTAAATAGTGGATACCGGTGTACTTTGATGGTTGGGGTTAAATTAACTACACGTCTTATGTGTATTTATATATATATATGTGTGTGTGTGTGTGTGTGTGTGTGTGTGTGCGTGCGTGTGCGTGTGTGTGTATGTGTTATATATACATATTTTTATGTTAATTATTTACTATACAAGTTATTGTTTATCAGTTTTTTGTGTGGTAAAATATTGGTTGTCATATTCAGATGTATTCAGTTCGAGCCTCGGCTGGAAAAAATTATATTTTAATGCTAAATGCCTGTCTCACAGTAACCATTTCGTTATCGGGTTTTTCTTCTACTTTGATCCCTCAACGAACGTATTGGCGAGGGTGGGCTCCGAGCCAGTACGTTGTGGGTGCCGTTGTGGGGAAAACGAGCATTGTGTACGATATTTTTCCATTGCTTCCTGACGGTAGCTGCGAGTTTTTCATCAGATATATTTAGTCTCTGGTGTTTTAGGCCGTCCTCAATTTGGTTGTCACATTTTTATTGGTGCAGTTCGTTGGATCTTCACCTGTGCGGGTCGTTGTCTCCATAACCCACCGGATTGGTCTAGTGGTGAACGCGTCTTCCCAAATCAGCTGATTTGGAAGTTGAGTGTTCCAGCGTTCAAGTCCTAGTAAAGTAAGTTATTTTTACACGGATTTGAATACTAGATCGTGGATACCGATGTTCGTTGGTGGTTGGGTTTCAATTAACCGCACATCTCACGAATGGTCGAACTGAGACTGTACAAGACTACGCTTATACATATCATCCTCATTCATCCTCTGAAGTATTATCTGAAAGGTAATTACCGAAGGCTAAACAGGAAAAGAAAAGTCGTTGTCTCTATAGGAGACGCTATGGAAATCGGAATTCATGCATTCTGCATACGTGCCCAAACTACCACAGCCTGCGCTTTTGTTTTTCGCGTTCACTTATACGTTGTTTATTTCGTTTGAGCCTGATTGTGTGATTTCACAGACGATCACAAAGTGATACACCTAGTGTTCGCCGTAGGCATCGCTTTTGGAACAGTTCTAATTTGTTTAGGTCTATCAGTAGTGTCCATGTTTCTGATCCATATAGTAAGACTGGTAATATGAGTACCCCGAACAGTCGGATCTTTGTCTTCAAGGTTAAATTTTTTCCTCCATAGGCACCAGTCCTATAATTGGAAGGCAGCAGTTGCCTGGCCCATCCTGCCGCGGATGATGAAATTTTCTTTTTTTGTATTAATGACCCAAGATATTTGAAATTGTTAACCTGCTCAATTTGTATTCCGGCCAGGTAAACAGGAGATGGTGAGCCATCAGTCGTCAGATCCGTGATTTTATCAGCATTAATTTTGAGACCATATGGCTGTGCTGTACTAGCAGTATCGTACAGGGTATCTGCCGCCTCGGCATCGTCATCCGCAAATTAAGCGCTATCATCGGCAAACATTAGGTCTGACACATAGCCGTTTTCGTCATATTGGATACCGCGCCGGCCATTTAAGGTTTTCCGCATAATTGCATCAATACAGTATTGAATAGGAAGGGTGAGATGACACAGCCTTGCCTTACACCGGTTCGTATTGGAAATTCATTGGATAGTTCATTACGGATGCGTATGCAGCTGCAAGAGCCATTGTACGTTTCTGTGAATAGATGGTTTTGGCAGGCATAAGTTCAGACTTGATTGCCGCCCATAATGCTGGCCAATGGACATTGTCAAACGCCGCCTTGAAATCTATGAATTCAATGATTGTTCACTTCCCGCAGCGTATTCTCTCTTCCAACATTTGTCTTGAGAGTGAAAATCTGATCGCAGCAGCCTCTGATTGGACTAAATCTAGCCTGTTTTTTTTTTCATGACAGTTGCAATCGGGTTTTAATAAACAACACATTTTGGCGTGATAATTCAATGATATAACGAACTACAGGTACACAGAACAATAGATCATAGCCGCAGAAACAATGATTTTTTTTTAGGCTTCTAATGAAGAAAGGTTAACAAGTATCCCATTTGAGGAAGAAATTTCATACGAATCGATTATCTTATTCAAAGCTAACAAATTTGAATTCGGCTTTGGCTAATTATTATTTATTAAATAAGAATTTTTAATAACTCCAATTGTAATGAATGGTTTTATCGTTATAAATGAAAGAATTAAAGTTAGTTAAGCTTGTTGAAAAATACATCACTACCTTTCTTACCATTGGCTACTTACAAAATGACGTATTTTGCACAAACAAAATGAGGTATCTTATAATATATATTTGTTCGTGGCGGACGAAACCTTATTTTTGAATGAAATTTTACGCTTATAAACTTAGAATACTTACAAACAATTTTGAAAAAAATAATATTTTATTATTAGCTTATTTTATTGAAATTAACGTTTATAAACTATTTTATTTGAACTTAATAATTAAAAAAATTATTTGTATATATTTAAAAAAAATATAAAGCTTGTTTATTTTTAAAATTTTTGGTACGTTAAATTGTGTGCGAGTAGGTTATTCAAGGAAAACCCACCGTGTTGGTCTAGTGGTTAACGCGTCTTCCCAAATCAGCGGATTTGGAAGTCGAGAGTTGCAGCGTTCAAGTCCTAGTAAAGCCAGATATTTTTACATGGATTTGAATACTAGATCGTGGATACCGGTGTTCTTTGATGGTTGGGTTTCAATTAACCACACATCTCAGGAATGGTCGAACTGAGAATGTACAAGACTACACTTCATTTACACTCATACATATCATCCTCATTCATCCTCTGAAGAATTATCTAAACGGTAGTTACCGGAGGCTAAACAGGAAAAAGAAAGAAGGTTATTCAAGGAAAAAATGATTTACCACTTTACGGCAGTTAAGCTGAATCATTCACATAACTAAAAATAAATTTACAGGAATAAACAGTCTGTACTAAATGCATATATACTGGGTGTGTGAGGTGCACGTGCGTGTGTTAAATCGTTAATCCTAGAATATCAAGATGGATTTATCATAAGAAAATAAAAACTTACGTTATCTCAGTTTACCTTTACCCTCGACAAAATAAATCCGTGGTTGCATTTGACGACAGTTAGTTAACTTTGTTATTAGTATAAACTAAATAACTTGTTATTATGAATTATGTAACAGACTAAATACTAAGTTTACCTAGTTTACCAGGTAAGCCGTACTAAGTTTACCAGGTAGGCGTATACCTGCAACCAAGCTTGAGTTACTTATTTTCAGTTCGTAAGTTGTTAGTTTGTTGCTGCTGTAGAAAAGTAAGTTTTCTCCCGCTAATGGTCTTATAACTTAATTTAGATCTAATTTTTTTTTTTTTTTAATAAAATCTGTGAAGAAATCTATATACTACAATAATAGTATATAGCTTTCTTCACAGATAATAAAGAAATAAAAATTATTAAATAAAGATTAATTATTAAATTATTAATAAAGAAATAAAATTTAAAAAAATGAAAATAATCTTGCTAGAATATCTTATTGACCAAATTTCTCTATTTTGTCTTCTGTTCGCACTAAAAAAGATTTTTAGATATATTAATCTGTAAGTTTTAATCGTATATTTGTTTCTCATCCATTAAGATACTTAAATTATTTAAAATTCCATTGATATCTTTAATTCCAACAATCATTACAATTCCAAAAGATTCGTATAAATCTTGTAATTGCATTTGTGTCTTCTAATTTTAAATAAGGCTTACGATTTCTTAAAAGTACATTAGAAGTAGATTTATAAGGGATAGCTTTGTAAAACTTCTCATTTAATTTAGTAAATATAAAAAAAATATATGTTTTTTTAAATTTAAATAAATGTTGTCTTAAAAAATGTTATGTGACAATTTTTTAACTTTTCACTTATTTCTGATTGTGATATTGGATAAGTATGTAAGAAAACTAGACATAATTTGAAAAAAATGTTTTTTTTTTATTCGTCTAAAGCTACTTACCAATCTCTCTTTTTCTGTTTAGCCTCCGGAACCACCGTAAGGTATTGTTTCAGAGGATGATTGAGGATGATATATATGAATGTAAATGAAGTGTAGTCTTTCACAGTCTTAGGTCGACCATCCCTGAGATGTGTGGTTAATTGAAACCTAATCACCAAAGAACACCAGTATCCACGATCTAGGATTCAGATCCGCATAAAAGTAACTGTCTTACTAGGATTTGAACCTTAGAACTCTCGACTAAATTTGCTGATTTGCGATAACGAGTTCACCACTAGACCAACCCGGTGGGGGAATATCTATCAGTGTAAACAATGATATTAAAGTTATTAAAGAAGTTCTAGGTTATTTATTTTTCCTTTTTTTTACTTGTTACTTCTCGAATTTGATATACAGAGTGATTCCAAATTGCACGGCAATCTCTCGGGAGATGATTCTACAGCCAAAAATAAGGAAAAACGTTCGTATACGTAGGTCAGAAAACTGTTCGTTAGCGAGTTTTGGCTCGCGAAACATTTATCCCTGCTTTCTGCTCCCTTTGTGAAGTTAAACGGTAATAAAAAATTCTAAGGGTACAAATCGAAGGGTAAATTATGGTTTTTGATCCAAGAAATTGAACAAAAATGATCCAAGATCTCTATCTAACTTAGGTTTTAAGAAAAACGGGGTAAAATACGAACGGTTTTTGTCGGAAAATACACTTTTTTAGTCTGGAATAAAATAACTTTATTAATTTATCAATAAACAAATAAACTTTCTAATTGACGTAGAGAAATTTAATTCATAGAAAATTGATCCGGAAGTGAAATTGATCTGGATAATTTTCCCGGTACTCACGCATAGCAGCCGATCCATTTCTATATACTTTAACGTAAATTAACTACAAGTCCGTCAACTATCCAAATGAAAACACATTTGTGGGGTCATCCATTGTGAATGACTGACCGAAAAATAATAGCGCAAACACTGCTCAAATGAATATTTAAATGCTATACGCTAAACTTGATTGTAGATTAGCTGTTATTGCTAACCTATGAAAAAATAAAAATTTTTAATATGTTTTAGAAAAATATCCTTCAGATTTATTTTTATAATTTTTAGCAGTTTGTATGTTAATTGTTCTGTTTAAAGTCGTATAACTTTATCGATCCGGTTTGTGTATTTTGTTTTTTTATTAAAAGTTGAACTTCTTAGATTTGTGTTTAATTTCAATAGACGTTATTTACATCAATTTTCTCAGAATTAAGTTCTCTAGAATTATTTTTGTTATTGCTAAATTAACAAAGTTATTTTATTCCAAACCTAAAAAAGTGTATTTTCCGACAAAACCTTTTCCTGTTTATCCCCTTTTTTTAACCCTTACTAAGATAGAGGTCTGGGACTACTATTAGTAATTTTTTAAATCAAAAACCATAAGGCAGCACCAAATTTACCCCTCGATTTGTACCCCAAGAATTTTAGTACCGTTTAATTACACAAAGGGAGCAGGAAAAAGACTAAACGTTTCACGAGCCAAAACTTGCTAACGAACCGTTTTATATGACTACCAGACCTATGTGTATATGAACTTTTTTTCTTATTTTTCGTACTCGCATGTTTTTTAATGAGATATAAGCTGGATGAAATGATTTAAAAAAAGGTATTATTATATAAAGGTATTACTATAAAGGCGTATTTTGTAATTGATTACAGAAATACAAATAATATATTTTTTAAAACTTGTTGAAACGTTTTTTTTTTGCAAGTAGTAATTGTCTTATTTGACTTAGAGTTTTGATACCGTATTAGTGAAAACAATTTTTTTCATAACTAGATCGGGATTTTTTTTAAAGATCTTTTTACAATATTAATTTCAAAATATTTCTTAATTAATAAATTTTTTCGTGATTGAACTTAAATTATATCTTGCTTCATATTTATTTATAAAAAAAATCCTCCTCTACGAATAATTTCATAATTTACACCTGTTATCTTACATATTTGTTAAGAAAACTTTGTTTGATTTTTAATGCCGCTTTTGAATCCCATAAATTTTAGATGTTTGTATCATTCGTAAAAGTATTTAATTTTTTTAAATTATTTCCGATTTAACCGTTTTTAACCGAAATTAAAATAGAAGCAGGATTCGAATTGACGCGCATTTTTTGTGTATATGAAACGTCTTACTCATGAAAATTGCACTGATCTTTATAGTTCTTTATTCTGTTGAGGAATTTTCTTTAAAGGGATTCTTCCAGATAAATACAGTGGTAGGTTTTTTAAACAAAAAATTGCATCCATGATTTAAAGAACTTTTTAAATATTTTTTTTTAACTTGTAATTTCTTAGTAATGGATTGCTATAGCGTAATTAAATATATAGGCTTATGTCATTTTGATAATCAGTGTATTTTCACGCGAACTTCAAGAAAATCGATGAGAATTTATGACAAAGAGGAATTATTCCAGTATTTCAGATCACATTAGGTCAAGCTTGATATATTAGTTATTCTACTTTTTGCGAACGACTTTTTTTTATTAAAGGTGTAATCGAAAAAGATTTAATCGAATAACATGTTCGAAGTGTTGTATTTATTCTTTTAATCTAGTTGTTTTTGTTGAATTTTATGTATTTATTTCATATCGTGCAATTGTGTTAAGTTGTTAGTTTTTATATAGTATATGAAAATCTGTATGCTTTGTTAAACGCCTTCTTTGAATCCCATCACACTATGAGTTGAATTGCAATTCATGATTTGACGCATTGTCGTTCACGTATATAAAAAACACCTATAGGTACTTCGCACTATAACAATTCTAAATCGCATAGAAAAAGGGCAAACGGACAAAGATAACTTACCGCAACATCCAAATTTTTCATTCTGCACATAAAAATCCGGATCTCAAAACACAAAAGACGATATAAAATCTATAAACACAAATTTAATTTTGTCATTAAATTTGACAAAAATCACCGTATTAAAGGAGCGAACATAATATAGGTCGAGTATGTTGTTCTATACTTTAGTTAAGAATTTTCTAATCTTTCTAAAACAGCTACTATTAGCAATATTATTTATCGGTAACTCCACTAAAGAATGTACTGATAATTTTCTCCGAAAGGTCTTTTTTAAAAAAAAGTCCGAGTGTAAAAAAAATGTTTTAACAAAGTTGTAATAATTTACGGCATTGGTTATTTATTATTATATAGTGGAAAAATAATGATACATAAAAATAAACCAAAAAATGTTTTAATAAATATTAAAAAAATTATATTTTTAAACTTTCATTGGCTCCTCTACCCCCAATATTGCCCCCAAATATTGTTTGGGGTCACTTGCACTACTGTTAATGCCTAGGAAGGCATAAAAATATTCTGTCAAAAAATATGAAATAAAAAAAGTTAGCTTTTTCGATTTTTGGGAAGGGGAATTTTGGGGCTTTTTTAAATGGTGAGAAAAGCATGTACGCATGATCTGTGCTTAATATAAAGTTGGGTTATGTTTGCAAAATTTTGATAAAATTAACCCCAAAGAAACCATCTACCTCACCCCTTGGAGATTTTGACCCCAAATTTTTATCAACAAATTACCCCATATACACGATTCTCTGTACAAAATTTCATAAAAATTGGTTTGTCCAGTCAAAATTTATTAAGCTTCAAACACGCCAACAAACGTATGTCCCACTTTTTTGTTTTTGGATCCCCGGGTCGCGAAACGTCGATAAATTTATAAAAAACCATACCCAATTTTTTGACTGCTTACCTGTCTTCTTTCTTGCAGCTAGATGTAAGACAGTTGCTCTAGTCGCAGCTAGTTCTCTAGAACTATGATACCTGGAAAGTAAAATTATAATATTTCAAGTGTTATTGTGTTTCATCATACTTTCCACCAACAGCATTTTCATCGCGGGTGGCCTTATTTATGTTTTATTTTTTTATAGGCCTATCGGAATGCTTTTATAAAAAGAAAAAAAAATGTATTATAAAAATAAAAATTAACAACGAATCTTACTAAACAGAAAAAAGTGTAATTCTCTAAAATTTTAATTTCTCCAATCAATTTCAAATTAACGGTTGGTAAGTTGTTTAATTTAGCATTAATGTCGGGAAGTAAAAATTTAAAGAATTTATTACTATCATCTTATACTTTTATTAGGTTTTTTGAAATCTGTTAAATTAATTTAAAAAAAAATTATATTACACATATTTAATATATATATTATGGAAAAACTTAGTTAAATCACCTGAGAATTTAATTTACGACTTATAAGACTATGCGATCATGTTTGTTTCACTTGTCATGTAGCTCTCTTCATTAATTATAAGTACAAGATCGTTTTTCTTTTGATCTTATTGATAAAAAGAAGAAAGTTATAATAGAAAAATAAAAGTTTTCTTTAACATGAAATTATGACTAATTCCAAAAATTGATAATTTCCGTGGCAGAGTGGTAACGCCTCGGTTTTATATCCGCGGGTGCCGGGTTCGAATCCTGGTCAGGCATGAGATTTTTCAATCAAACAGAATTATCTGACTATTTAAAATAATTATTATAATTTTTAAACAAGTATTAAGGAATCCTTTTTCTGACAATTTTAAATATTTTTTATGTCATACGTTTTATGATTTTATCTACCATATTACCACTTTCTACTGACCTTACTTCAGTGATAATTTAATTACGAAATTTTTGGAAAATATATTTTCACTCTCTTTTTTCTAATGAAAAGCTGTATTTCATATCAAATTGTTGAATTACCCAATTGTCATTGTTTTAGGCAATAATTAGATTTTCTGCTCTCCCTAAAATCGAACAAAACATTTTACCCTACACTTGATAGGTTTATGAGGTTAAATTCATTGAGGGTAAAGTTGGAATTCATTGTTTAGGATATTTGCGTAAAATAATGGGTTGAGAACTACTTATTACCGAATAGATTATTAGTAGACCTGAAATTTCTTAATATTTAATTAATAAAAAAATAATAAATATTTGCTCCTCTGGTATTGTGATACTATACAGTACGTAAGAAAAGATCTCTTATCTCTCCCTGGAATTAACATGTTACCAATTATATCCATCTGTAATACTCAAATTAAATTCATTTGTAAACGAGTGGCTGAAATTAATATACCGTGGTTAACAGTGCACGATCATATTAAAAAAAAATTTTAATGTGAACCATTTCGACTCACTTTTGTGAATGAATTGTCTGACGGAGACGTGGAACAGAGTGGTGAAGCCGGTAGTACCTTTATTAATTTCTAAATATGTTGTCCTGTTCGAGTGTTCTTTTCTCTAAATGTCCAATTTATTGCAGTTCACAAGCCAGGAATGTAGTTTTCCTGGGAAGGAGAATCCTCATTTTATGCGTGAGTCTGAAAGGAATTCACCACGTCATGATGTGGGCCGGGATGAAATCGTGATAGTTTTTCGGACAAAATTTTTTTTGAAGAGTACATGCATGCTTAACCTTATTTTTAAATCTTGGAAAGATAGTTAATATCTTGATTTCAAAATAAGGATATCATGAACACGTCTGATTACAACAAGATGGGACTCCAGCTCATTTTCGTCTTCGAATTAACGATTTCCTAAATCATCCGATTTCCGGTAGTTTACAGATTTTACCTGCCCCTTACAGTAGTCATCAGGAAGCTCAAACCTTACCGCACCCAAAAATTAATTGTGGGGAATAATAATATATGTATTTCAACAAAGGTACGTAACAAATTAATTATTACGTAACATTGTGGAAGAAGTCTTCCAAACCATAACTCCGGGTCACGTCAAAGAAGACATGGAGTTGCATAGCTCTGTACGTTCAGCACGGTGGTGAAGACACAGATCTTTAAATAAATAATTCGTAAGTACAAATATACATATATAAATGCTTAAAATATTTAATTACTCCACAATCTATATTTTTCTAGGTGTACGGAGACCTCTCTGATACACTGTAGAATAGTCAAATTCATTGCATCAATTTGGATAACGTATAAAAAATGTATTTATTTTGAATTTTTTTTGGGTTGCGTTGATAAGTAGAATATAACATTTTTTACAAATAGATTAAATAAGATGAGAATCGACTTATTGTATTAAAATCTCTTTAATTATTAATTTATTTTTGTTTATTTTAATGACTAATTAACTTAGCATTTATAGAAAAGTCCAGTATGTTTACTAGATACAAGTAATAATTATAGATTATCGTTAAGAAGGGCATTTTGTACAAAAATCTTTGCAAATTCTCGTCGTTTATTATTCCCAGTAAAACTGGAAAAGTGAGCATAAAAAACACTTACAAATTGTTGAATTTACATATTAAATTATTAATAAAGATTCATTTGATGTATCGTTTATAGTAAAATTAAAAGAAAGCAAGAAGTGATGTTGAGATGACGCTCCAAAGCGTACCATTTTATCGTTCCGTCAGAGTTTTGTATTAATATATATGGTATAAAAAAAATTATTACATATACCAGATTACATTACATTATTTTGATACCAGATTAATAAAATACTCATAGCATGAAAAAAAAGGGTTCAGACGTACTACGCGAGTAAAGTAAAAAATTTAAAAATTTGCACTAATAATCTTGAGTAATGTTCCATCATTGTTAATGACCTGTACCTTCATTTGGTTGTTACTGTTTCTACACTGTGCGCGCGCGTGTATATATATATATTATATACACATATATAAATTGTCACGTGTTCGCGGCTCGATCAGGATATTGAGAGATTAACAACTGAACGTGTTTATATAATTACAATTTCTTGGTTTAAAATTATAAGTAAAACAAGACAGATCAGTAATAATGACAATAGTAATAATAATAATCAGCGACAATAATAAACAACTCACAACAATTAGAATAATGACAACAATAAATAAACAAATAATGATCATAGTAATCACAACCACAATAATAACAAAAATAGTAATAGTAATAATAATAATAATAATAATAATAATAAACAGTGGTTACACACAAAACAGAATTTAAAGTAATTGTCACGATTTATTCACACTTAGATAAATAATAAAAACCGGAATTCAGTCCCATTGACAAAATATTAGCGTGACTGCTAGTCTTAACACTTTTAACCACTAGTCTTGTATTAACAACAATAGTACAATAGATAAGCCAATTATAAAGTTCTTGCACTGCAAATACCTTAGCTGCTCATATAAAAGTGCCCTAACGATTTATGAATGAAATTTAGTACATTTTCTCTTTCCCTTATAGTCTTACAGTAACTCACCGAACCATTTCTTGTTTTCGTGTACTGAAATTACTTTGACGTAACCTTAATCGCGTCGAAGTCGCATAACAACTCCTTCTCTATCGTAGCACTCTCGCAGAACTGATCTCGCAGGCTGACGTCATAACGTCTCACCTACACTGATTCGCAGAACTGATTTTTAACTGGTCTTTCCCGGAGTATTTATACTCCTACCCTCTTTACATGCCAGACAGGACCCAACTCGAAGCGTGAGAATGATCAACTGCCCTCACATTTCCCTGTGAAATTCCAAACCTTGGTCCGGTAACTCGTCTCACAGAACATTTTTTTAGTGTGTCAGTGGGCAATATTACAAAAGACGATTGTTGAACGGACCGTTACCGTTACTAAAAGGGTTTCTTTTAGCCCCTTTCTGGTTTGTTCCATTATTATATTTTCTACTACTTTCTTCTTAATTGGCAGGAATCCGTTACTCAGGTTCGTTATATCGGTCTTCTTGCAATTTATATACGATAATAGATAATACGGTATAGATGATGATGATGGTGTGTGTGTGTGTGTGTGTGTGTGTGTGTGTTTGTATATATATATATATATATATATATATATATATATATATATATAGAGAGAGAGAGAGAGAGAGAGAGAGAGAGAGAGAGATATTGAGAAAGGGTGTCATACAGTGATTGGTTATAAAATTTATTACAAATAACATATTTTTAAATTATGAGATAAAATAAGAAGAGAAGAAAAGTTAATGAAGTTGCTGAGTGGAGTTATTAGATGTTTAAATAAAAGGCAGTGGTATGCAGAAAGTTAATGCTTTAATAGACGTTCTACCAGAAAGAATAGGTTTTTTTTAATGAATTGTTAATGATTAGATTTAAATTGTTATTGTTTTATAGCGTTCCCACCAAATTTCTATAAATTTTATTAATCTTCAAGTTAAAGTTCATTCTGTTATGAAATAATCGTGTATTTCTGTTTTAGTTTTAATTGTAATATTTTTTTTTATGTAATACTCCCGATTTTTTAGTGTAATTAATCTTTTTTTAAAATCTTGTGTTTCGAACTTTTCCTTCGGTGTAATTTTTTTCCCCCTAGACAGATTCCTTTTTGGTTTTGTTTCGCTCAATTTGCATCACTAGTAATCCCTTCTTGCTCTTTTCTTTTACTATTCTTTCTGACTTCACAATTGTCATGCTACGAATCACTGCCTTTCTCTTCTTCCTACGCAATCAATTTGACAATCTGATTCAAACTTTTTTCATCTACTATCGACTTTATACACTGAATTTTGATCTTCAGCTAGAGTTCACTTATCATTAAGCTTTTTTTATCAATCCGTCACCCTCCTTTATCATTTTATCATCTTAAACAAGAATATTCAATAATGAAATAAAATTGTGCAATTCATGAAAATACTTTCTTTCTTGGTACTTTTTTTTGTAGATTGTTAAGGATTCTAAAATATTTAGTATCTGACGCCGTCATAAAAGATTTAAATTATTTCTTATTTGATAATGAAACAGAACATTTACCTAACTTGTTACAGAACACGTATTTTTTTTTCTTTGTTTTTAATATGAAGTTAATCAAGAAATACTAGAAAATTAAATATTGTATTAGTTTATAAAGAAATTTTTATAGGTTCTACAGTTTTTTTCTTGCTGATTACATCTTTTATACTAGATTTGTACCTAACTATTTTGTTTAAGAGAAATATATTTCTTTAACATTTAATTAATTCCTAATTATTGATAAATTTACATTAAATTACTGTCTGTTCATGAACTGGTAAAAAAACATGATAGTTATGTAGCGGATTTAGGCGTGAATAGACCTAAATTTAGGATAATTGATATGAATGAAAAATTTTAAACATTTAATTTTTAAAAAATCATTATTTTCTTAAAAAAACTCTGCTGAACAATTTTTCATTCATTCCTTGTAGATGTTAAACTTTTCTCATATCACGTTAACCTTGAAAGCGTACCAAAAACCCAGGTTATTACCGCTAACTCCGGTTCCTGTGAATTGATTCGCTTGAAAATCAATAGGACTCTATGCCCTATACGTTTACATCACCCCGCCAAGTTTTGTAAAAATTGGTTGAGATATGCATTCGGTAGAGTGGACAAAAAATCTTATACATACATATGTGTATAAACATTGCAGAATCGTCTTCAAGAAACTAAAAAGAATCGTCTTCAAAAAACTATGATACCCTCCTCACCAATAACCACTTATAAAATCAGACCGGGCTAAGAAGCGATTTCTAAAATTCTTTGGAAATCTGCTAAAAAAATAATATTTATTGTATTATTGTTAAAGTATTTAAGTTTCTCGGTTAGAATATCAACGTTTAATAAATAAAAAAATATTTTTAGTAGCATATAATTAAACATTTAATTTAGAATTTATTTAAATATTACCTATGACAATATAAATAAAAGTATTTTGTATGCTTCACTAGTGCTACATAGGCTTTGTATAGCAGTTGATAAGCATTAAACCAATCTTATCCCTTACTGTAATTTATTTTAAGAAAACAAAAGGAAATGTAAATAAATTGCTCCCATAGAATGACAAAAAAGCTGAAAATGTATTCCAAAATGGATACTGTAATATATCGTCTGTACGATAACTGTGACTAAAGATTGTTATTGTAGATTCTTATTTGAATCGAAACTTATGAACTTGTTTAAAAAAAGTTCATAAAAGTAACATATTGTAACAAGACCGGTACAACGGGCTTGAGTAACAGATTCCTGTCAATTAAGATGAATGTAGTAGAAATATAATAATGGTAGGAATCCAGAAAGTGGCTAAATGGAACCTTTTTAGAAAAGGTAACAGATTCGTTTAACAATAATCCTTTGTAATACTGCCTCCTGACACACCTAAACATATGTTTTTCCGTGACAAGAGTTACCGGAACAGGGTAGGACTTCATGGGAGTATGTGAGGGTGAACGATCATTCTCACGTTTTGAGTTGGGTTCGGTCCGACAGGTAAAGAGGATAGGAGTATAAATACTCCGGGGAAGACCAGTTGACAATCAGTCTCAGTGAGATATTATGGTGTCAGTCTGTAAGATAAGAGTCTGTGAAATCATTTCTGCGAGATGTGAGTCTGTGAGAGTGCTACAATAGAGGAGTTATTATGCGAGTTCAACGCGGTTAAGGTGACATCACAAGTAATTTCAGTACACGAAAACAAGAAATGGCTCGGTGAATTACTGTAAGACTATATGTGAAAGAGATAATGAACTAAATTTCATTCATAAATTGTTGGGGTAGTGTTATTTCTGAACAGCAAAGGTTTTTGCAGTATAAAAACTTTATACTTGTCTTATCTATTGTACTGTTGTTGTTAATACAAGACTAATAATTAAAAGTGTTAAGAATAAGGATCATGCTAATGTCATTTGTCAATGGAACTGACTTCTGCTTTTCATTATTTATTTAGGTGTGAATAAATCCTGACGATTACTTTAAATTCTGTATGTGTGTAATCACTGTCTATTATTATTACTATTATTATTGTTGTGTCTGTGGTATTTTTTTATTAGTGACGTTTATTATTATTGTTTGCTGTTGCCAACATTGGTATTATTCTAATTATTATTGTGTGTTGTTTATTATTGTTGCTTATTATTATTACTACTATTATTTTTTTGTGTTTTACGGGCATCGACTGCTAAGGTCATTAGCCCTCGTCACATTCTTAAAAAGAGGTTAGTATCACCATCATATGCAAGGGTGTAAAGGGCCCCGGTCTTAAACTTTGAGATAATATCTCAAAGAATATAAAAAGAAAATATAAGTCTTTACAATACCATTATCTCCTTCTACCTGTCTCATTTATTTGTTTAAGCACCCTCGGGGCGACCAGAACCGCCCTTAAGCAGCATAGCAGTCGCCCCAGGTGTCGTGGCAGTTGAATCTTTCCCCGGTAAACAGTTCCGTAAAACGTAACCCATTGGGGTCCTCCCAGCATCATAAGAGTTCAGGACGGTCAAAAATTCCCCGGGAATCGCACCAGTCACCGCCCTCGGAAGAGGGGGACACTTACACCCCCTGTGTAGTTTTTTGTGGCCTCTGTGGTTTAGAGGCCACTTCAGTTGCAGGAGACTTGGGAGCCTCCATAACAGACTGCGAAACACCACTTTCTTCTGATCATCATCTAATATCTCTCTAAGATGGACGTGGCCTTCTGGTTTGGCGTCCGTTTTCTTCTGTACAAGAGCAACTACTTTCGGTTTCGGAGATGTATCTTCAGGAGGCTGTACTAATATCTTTGGCTTGACAAGTTCTTTACATCTGAAAGGCTTCATTTTGTTTTCGATAATCCTTTCAATCAAGCTAGCCAAAGTGGGCGCAAGTTTGTTGATAATCTGACTTTCATCAACAGCAGCTGGAGCAGGAGCAGGAGCAGGAGCAGGAACAGCAGCTGCAGCCTGAGCATAAGTTGTTGCTCTAAGTTTGCGGGCGTTTACTATCTTTTTAGTTTCAAGGTAGCTGACTTTCTGCAGGGTTTTTACTTCCTGAACAGCTACTTCGTCTTTGTAGACAGGACAGTTCCTGGATCTACGTGAATGTTGTCCTTTTTAATTGATACGTGTAGGAGGCTCCTTACACGGCTCTCCTTCATGCACCTCATCACCGCACACCCATATTAGCGGTCATTCACATCTAAGAGCGGTGTGACCAAAGCGTTGGCACTTGAAGCATCTCATTGGCTGCGGGACAAATGCCCGCACATCCAATCGATGTATTCCCGCTCTTACCTTCTCCGGCAAAGTAGGCCGATTAAATGTGAGGACATGAAAGGTTGAAGGTAGGACTCCCCGTTCCTTCTCATGTTCAATCGGCGACACTCTATTACTCCCTGAGGTGCCAATTCTTCAACAATTTCTTGCTCCGAACAATTTAGAAGATCCCGACAGATCACAACACCCCTTGAGGTGTTGAGCGTGCCGTGGGGATCGACGTGTACAACCAAATCTCCAATCTTTTTGAGCCCTAGGATCTTCTGAGACTGAGCATCATTTATAGTCTCCACATGAAGTCCAATAAAGGTTTTCCTTATTTCCTTAACAGGGCCTCCAGCACATTTAGTTATTTCTCGAGCAATGAGAAAGGGACTCACCCTCGAGAAATTACCATCTTCCTTTGTAATGACTAAATATTTTGGTTTCGGAACATTGCTCTTGAAAAAAGCTTATTGCAAGCTTTTTCTAGTTTCAACTTCTATTCTTCGAGATTCTGCACTCTTTCTCCGTTTCACCTCAGGCGAAACGCCCGGTCCTAAACGAGGGTGTTTACATGAACCCTCTGCCACGTTTGTTTGTTGTTCAAGCTGCATGTTTTTTAATCCCTTCTGTAGTAAGAATAGCCGCCGGGGTACAGCCCCACTCCAGGTCTACCAACCTTGGAGGTTCGTTCCGGTACTTCGGTGGAACCGGCATATGTCTTGGCAGAGAGCGGATGCGCAGTCTCTGCACTGACTCCAGGCCCTTACACACCGAGGTTTTCAGGGCTCTCATGCGCCGAAAAATATGGGCACCTTAACTACATGCTTGCCATCACGGGGGGCATGTGGACAGCGAAAGGCCTCCGTTACACCTGCAATCACTTCAACCGTGGCGGCCACATCGCCAGCTCTAAAGGTGGTATCAATCCATGTCCTTAATCGTTAAAAATTTCCGTATCTGCAGGTATCCGCAAAATGTAGTCCTTAAATACGGTCTATATATATATATATATATATATATATATATATATATATATATATATAATTCGACCGAAAAATAGAATCTCCGAGAAGAACACTCGGAACCCCGTTAGCCAGCAGAATGTATTGTACGTAAGTACAGCTGTTGCCGCACATCCAATCGATGTATTCCCGCTCTTACCTTCTCCGGCAAAGTAGGCCGATTAAATGTGAGGACATGAAAGGTTGAAGGTAGGACTCCCCGTTCCTTCTCATGTTCAATCGGCGACACTCTATTACTCCCTGAGGTGCCAATTCTTCAACAATTTCTTGCTCCGAACAATTTAGAAGATCCCGACAGATCACAACACCCCTTGAGGTGTTGAGCGTGCCGTGGGGATCGACGTGTACAACCAAATCTCCAATCTTTTTGAGCCCTAGGATCTTCTGAGACTGAGCATCATTTATAGTCTCCACATGAAGTCCAATAAAGGTTTTCCTTATTTCCTTAACAGGGCCTCCAGCACATTTAGTTATTTCTCGAGCAATGAGAAAGGGACTCACCCTCGAGAAATTACCATCTTCCTTTGTAATGACTAAATATTTTGGTTTCGGAACATTGCTCTTGAAAAAAGCTTATTGCAAGCTTTTTCTAGTTTCAACTTCTATTCTTCGAGATTCTGCACTCTTTCTCCGTTTCACCTCAGGCGAAACGCCCGGTCCTAAACGAGGGTGTTTACATGAACCCTCTGCCACGTTTGTTTGTTGTTCAAGCTGCATGTTTTTTAATCCCTTCTGTAGTAAGAATAGCCGCCGGGGTACAGCCCCACTCCAGGTCTACCAACCTTGGAGGTTCGTTCCGGTACTTCGGTGGAACCGGCATATGTCTTGGCAGAGAGCGGATGCGCAGTCTCTGCACTGACTCCAGGCCCTTACACACCGAGGTTTTCAGGGCTCTCATGCGCCGAAAAATATGGGCACCTTAACTACATGCTTGCCATCACGGGGGGCATGTGGACAGCGAAAGGCCTCCGTTACACCTGCAATCACTTCAACCGTGGCGGCCACATCGCCAGCTCTAAAGGTGGTATCAATCCATGTCCTTAATCGTTAAAAATTTCCGTATCTGCAGGTATCCGCAAAATGTAGTCCTTAAATACGGTCTATATATATATATATATATATATATATATATATATATATATATATAATTCGACCGAAAAATAGAATCTCCGAGAAGAACACTCGGAACCCCGTTAGCCAGCAGAATGTATTGTACGTAAGTACAGCTGTTGCCGCACATCCAATCGATGTATTCCCGCTCTTACCTTCTCCGGCAAAGTAGGCCGATTAAATGTGAGGACATGAAAGGTTGAAGGTAGGACTCCCCGTTCCTTCTCATGTTCAATCGGCGACACTCTATTACTCCCTGAGGTGCCAATTCTTCAACAATTTCTTGCTCCGAACAATTTAGAAGATCCCGACAGATCACAACACCCCTTGAGGTGTTGAGCGTGCCGTGGGGATCGACGTGTACAACCAAATCTCCAATCTTTTTGAGCCCTAGGATCTTCTGAGACTGAGCATCATTTATAGTCTCCACATGAAGTCCAGTAAAGGTTTTCCTTATTTCCTTAACAGGGCCTCCAGCACATTTAGTTATTTCTCGAGCAATGAGAAAGGGACTCACCCTCGAGAAATTACCATCTTCCTTTGTAATGACTAAATATTTTGGTTTCGGAACATTGCTCTTGAAAAAAGCTGCAAGCTTTTTCTAGTTTCAACTTCTATTCTTCGAGATTCTGCACTCTTTCTCCGTTTCACCTCAGGCGAAACGCCCGGTCCTAAACGAGGGTGTTTACATGAACCCTCTGCCACGTTTGTTTGTTGTTCAAGCTGCATGTTTTTTAATCCCTTCTGTAGTAAGAATAGCCGCCGGGGTACAGCCCCACTCCAGGTCTACCAACCTTGGAGGTTCGTTCCGGTACTTCGGTGGAACCGGCATATGTCTTGGCAGAGAGCGGATGCGCAGTCTCTGCACTGACTCCAGGCCCTTACACACCGAGGTTTTCAGGGCTCTCATGCGCCGAAAAATATGGGCACCTTAACTACATGCTTGCCATCGCGGGGGGCATGTGGACAGCGAAAGGCCTCCGTTACACCTGCAATCACTTCAACCGTGGCGGCCACATCGCCAGCTCTAAAGGTGGTATCAATCCATGTCCTTAATCGTTAAAAATTTCCGTATCTGCAGGTATCCGCAAAATGTAGTCCTTAAATACGGTCTATATATATATATATATATATATATATATATATATATATAATTCGACCGAAAAATAGAATCTCCGAGAAGAACACTCGGAACCCCGTTAGCCAGCAGAATGTATTGTACGTAAGTACAGCTGTTGCCGCCCTGGACGTGGAACGTAGGTGTTGTGTTCCGGACGTGGGGATTATCTACCTCAGGGCATTATTATTATTATTATTATTATTATTATTTTGTTTGTCATTAGGTATCGATTGCCAAGATCATTAGCCCATATCAATTCTCAAAACAAAAGTACGAACAAACGATAGCATTTACTGAAAAGCATGAAGTAGGAAAAAATAAAAGTAAACACACGTTGATAAAAGTATACACACCTGAATGGGGCGCCAAAAAAAATTAAAAATAAAACAAAGAAAACAAAAATCTAACTATCCGCTCCTGACACAGAGTATATGTCGAAGACATGCCTCCGAAAATTGAATTCAAATACAATGGAAGAGTCCGCCCGTATAAAGAAAAAGCAGCAAGTCTTTAATAGCACATTCCTCATTTCTCAAAATTCTCTTTATTCCTCCCGCTATTCCGAATTGACGACGCAGACCGCGATGTACGATGCTATCGTCCAATAAGTGCTTGACTGTCAACGGTTCCTGACACCTCTCACAAACTGTTTGATTGCCGCCAGTCAACATATAACTAGACGATAGGTTCGTATGCCCTATTCGCAACCGTGTTATAACAACCTGCTCTTTCCTTTTGACCGGAATTGGAGTGGTCCATCACCTGAAAGGAGAGTCTTTCACGGCGTTAGATTTTTAGGCTAACCCACTCCAAACTCTGTGCCATTCACGTCTGACACAGGCAGACACGTGACTCTTAACATCGCCTGGTCTGACGGGTACCCCATCGAGTTCAGGCTCCTCAGCAGCCATTCGAGCTGCCTTATCCGCAGCCTCATTACCAGCAATACCGGCGTGTCCGGGGATCCACATCAATGTGCTCTGTTGCTCCCTCTGGTTTAGCGCATGAAGCAGTGCAAGAATCATTTTCACCAAGGGGTCCATTGAGTACACATTTTGCAGTGCAGTGAATACTACTCAATGAGACGCTGCAGATCAAAAAGGTTGGTACATGATAGTGCTCACAATGCCTCAGAGCTTGCCAAATGGCGTACAACTCAGGTGTATAAACAGATGCAATTGCCGGCAAGGACCAGGGGATGCCCAACGAACGCTGGCGTGTTTATATGGTACGGTGAAGACGTGACATTGACCGCATAGCGCAGTAATAGGATGTCCCTTCGAAAACGTAGTGAGACAATCCCGATTCACATAAGATGCTGTCGACGGGACTGTGCGAAACGCTCCAGTCGCATATCGAATTCCGGCGTTTTGTATGACGCCCAAGGCTTTTAGAACGCTCTTTCGAGCCGAGTAATAAACATCACAGCCGTAGTCGATCCTTGATAGTATCAACGAAGTATACAGACGTAGAAGCACCTCTCGATCCGATCCCCAATTGGTATTCGACATACAATTGATTATGTATAACGCCCGTTTGTATTTATCTGCCAATTGTCGAACCTGAGAACGCCATGTAAGAGCTCTATCAAAGAACAGTCCCAAGAACCTGACTTCTTCTTTATACAGAATCCTAACATCCTTTATTGTAAGTCGTGGACTAGGGTGTGCCTCCTTAAAGCGATTGAAATGTACAGCGCATGACTTTTCGGTTGAAAATCTAAAGCAAGACTGTCCAGTTGCATCAGCAATATCATCGATTGCTTGCTGTAACTTATAGCAGACCATTGCAGTTTCCGTGCTGGCATAGAAAATCACCAGATCGTCGACATACATACATTTACCAATTCCTAGTGGTATTCCTTGTAGAACCCTATCGACAGCAATTGTGAACAGGGTGCCACTAAGGGGTGATCCCTGTGGAACCCCATTTTGTAAATTATTATTATTATTTATTTATCTTGATTTACTTATGATCTTTAAATAATAAATTGTATTTATATAAACATTTCAATTGTCAATCTCTCAATATCCTGATCAAACCGTGAACACGCCACAATATGTTTATTTATTAATCTTAATTAATGTGTTTTTTCTGTTCATATAAAGTGATTTATGTTACATAGATGGTATATATATCAAGAAGGGGGTTGAATCCTTTAGACCCCCTCCCAAGTTAACATTTTCTATATTAACGCCATTACCCAAGATATAGACTTGCTTCTTGGCTACTCATTCTTAAATTATGACTACAATATATGTATAAAGGTTAGAGGGCTAACTTTCTTATAGTTATGTGGTCATAAGGAAATTTAAAAAACTATTATTTAGTCATTTTTATTCAAATTCTTGTAACGCATTATGCCGCTTTTTCAAAACTTTTTTGTTGTGTTATGTATTTATATGTAGCATAATTTTTATTGTTTTATTTAAATATTAAATGGTAGATAAATGTCATTCTATGTAAACATTCATTATGAATTGGTTTTACAGAGTTCAGCAGGATATTTATTCTGAGATAAGAAAAGATTGTCTGACTATATCTGATTCCTATGACATAATTTATTGAAATTTCAATTTTATTATTTTTTTAACCTTTATTATTATGTTTTGATATTCCTAAATTTCATGAAAGTAATTTGCAGTTTCTTTACATATGAATGCATTGTGGATGATACCTATAACCAGGACATAAGTATACATTAATTAGGAATGATAAGTTTTATATCAGTTTATTTCATTACGGCCTTATTTTGTTTTTAGCATGCAATAAAAATACTTTTTTATAAACTTTTATGAGAACTGATTTTTTTTCAAATCCTTTAGAAAGAAATGAAATTGATGAAGAGTTTAAAAAGAGATTTCGAGGTGATTTGTTATACAGTTGTCTTTTATGATTTTCAGAAATGGTTCCTTTAAGCTGTTGCTATATTAATGAAGTTTAAAATTTTCATGTCGTTTTAGCAAAGTTTGAATAAACAAAATTTTTTTTATAGATTTTTTTTAAATATTTATTCTGTACTAAACTTAAAATATTAAATGAGTTACTTCGTAATTCAATAATATTTTCTTTTATCTTCTATTAAAAATGTATAAGTGATATCTAAAATGGTACAGAGTGATCAAAAATCATTCCCTTAGTTGTGACTAAACTACTAAGGGCCTTGCATATTAGTTTCATAATATTATTAAATGTTACTGAAAATTAAATTTGTGTTAGAGTCTTCAAAGAAACCTTTTTGTGATATATTTCACAGCCTCGTTACTATTAACTCATTGTTAGTTATTTAATAGCATTCATTAAATTTGTAATTTTATAATTATTTTAATTTGTTTCACTTTTAATATTCTTTAGATTTTCCTTGAATTCATATATACACTAGTGAAAGAATAATTTTTTAGGTTCTCCATTTTACAAAAGTATCTAAAAAAAGAATACAATAAGAGAGGAAGTAAATAATAAAGAGGAGAATAGACAGACAACCTATCTCAAAGAGCCTGATCAGAGCAGAAAACTATATGATGATTCAAAAAGGAGGATTTCAAACTATAAAACCCTCTGCAGTCAATTTTAATTTGTACTCTAAAATATTATTTTAATTCTGGTTACATTTTTACTTTCCAGTGTTATGAAATGGGAAACCATTTTCTAAATAATAAAGGAGACCCTTAAGAAAAGTTGACTACAGTTAGCAACTTTTCTGGAATTTCCATATAAGCATAAAATTTATTCCCTTCCAGTGACAAAGTTGAAAAGTATTTTCTTTAATGTACACACCTTGTGTACAGTTTATTTACTGATTTTGTTAACCAAAAAGAAATAGTGAAATGTGTTCAGATAAATTTGTTTAATCAATAAAAACTTATAAAATTTCAACCTTGTGCTAAAGTTAGCACAAGTATCACTTGTAAAGCTACAAGTGATACTTGTAGTTTAAATGCTTCATTTGACAATATTTTGCTCTAGATAAAGAAAAAAAAATGTCTTTCTTAGTATTTAATTCTGCCTCTGTAAATTCTTAGATTGTGACTGTTTTTTCCACCCCTGGTAATGTTTTTATTTTAAACAAAAGTTTAGTATGGATAAAAAACTTTTGTTCCTGATATTTTATCATCTGAAAAATATAAAATAAAAAGATATTCAAATTTGTAGTTTAGAACAGTGGTTCCCAAACTTTTCCGAATCGCGGCGTCCTTTTTAAAAAAAAACTTTTCCATGGCGCCCTACCCAAAGTAAAAGTGTAACTCGTAAGTAAGAGATAAAAATAAATAAACCTCTTGTATCTTCATTATTTTTTTACTTTATTAACATTAAATTAATAATTTGTACTCTAAATAAATGTCTTGGTTCTGTAATTATGAAGCTTTTACAATATTTTGCGGCGCCCCTGTGAAGAGGCAGCCCGCTCCAAAATTTTTATTTTGTATATAAAATTTTTATTTTATGTAAAAAATAAAAATTTCAGTTTTAAAAGTGGGAGGTACATAATCCAAATTTATTGAATATTTTTAAATACTATTATTTCCAGTTTTCTATATGAACCCAAACCTCAGGATACATATCTGGCCACATCTTTCTATCCTCATTCTTCTTTTTAGAAAATTTAATATCCATGTGCCTACACTGAATTTCATGTTGGTAAAAAAAATCATAGAATTAAAAAAATAAAAAAAATAAATTTCTAAATGTAGATGTCAATTCATGTCCACAAACTTCATTTTATGTTAAGAAGTATTTTATAATTTTTGGGCATGGGGACTGTTTACGCCATTGCGTAAAGCTGTTTTTAAGTTAATTCAACTGGTTTGGTATTTGATTTGTTCTCATCTAAAATTTAACAATATTTCGATTTAATGGATATTTTAATTATAAATAAGAAATTTTTTCATATATTGAAATTAATGTATTCCATTCAACATACATATAAATATATGCTCAGTTGATTTTATTTATGACTTTTGTATTGATTATTTATTAAAATTTAATTCTGTATTATTTCTTGTGTATGTAAAATGTTTAAAAAATAAAATAAAGAAGAAGAACTAAAAGTAAACATGTTACATTCACTCGGCTCCTTTCGGATGCACTCGGCGCCTGACCATCTAGCGGCTCAACGCAGTTCACTCGGCTCCTTTCTGATGCACTCGGCGCCTGACGATTCAGTGGCTCCTCACCGATCACACAGCTCCTTTCGGTTGGACTCGGCTTCTATTGACATCACTCGGCTCTTTACAGTTCACTCGGCTCCACCTACCCTTTATAAGCCGGCTCGCCTCGTGTGTCAGGTCATATTTGACTCTTGGTTCTTGCATATAAGAGTCAACATAATGACATGATACCTTAAAGTCATCCCCTGTAAATTTAAATCAAAATTAATAATTGATAGAAATTTAAATTTAAACCAATAGGAATATTAAATAAGTAAATTAACTTAATATAAATATTCTAACCATGATTCACCCGTGTGACCCATTATGTAGGGATTGATAAACTGGAGAAATGCATAAAATATCCAAACATCCCAATCACTAAATACACGCACACATATATTTATAAAATTGTATACGTATATAGAATAAGCAAACTCCTTACACCCAATTCCCTCTGGAAGGAAGAACTACCGCTGAAAGAAGAAACCTGCCTTCTCGCCCGCTTAGTTCTTAGAACTACAAGCAAAGCGGTTACTTAAAGGTTACTCAAGAGAAGAGATAGGCAAGGTCTACAGCTTCGCAGTGAGGCCCCACCATAGGAAGATTGGCGGACATATTGTCAAATTCCACTTCCTCTTCCATACCCTTCCGACAGCACAACTACCTTAACTGATCCCCTACATACCATGGTGATGAGTCTTTCTCACCACCTTCAAAAGTTCAACCCGCTGTGCGCTTGGGCTTTTTCTTTTTCAGATGAATCACGAAGAACTCCAGGGACAGCTAGAGAAAGCATGTTTGGCCACACACCACCAGACCCCCCAAATCCTCCGCGGACCGTTATATTTTCTTGGGCTAGACCAGCATCTGCATCAAATCAAAGTTTACATATAATAGGGGGGCATCTTATTCAAAATTGTCACCACCCCGGAGCACGGGCGCTCGAAAACAACCTGCGTTATATATATCTCTCCTGCCCGGCCTTACGGCGGGCAGACATTTAATCCTTAATAGAGGTATATCGCGCTCAGACTAGACAATCCTAACGATACTAACAACCGCGCCAAAACCGCTGGTACCATGATCCCACATAACCTTTTCGCTTCCCACCCATCCTTGAAGAAAGAAGCGAATTAAGAAGATTCAGAAGAAAGAAGAAAAGAAGACTTAGACTTAGACTTAGACTAGGATACTAACAAGGTTAACAAGAAGATTAGAGAGGCAGACATGAAAACAAATATCCAAATCATCCCGAATCCATACTCCTACCGACTGAGATAGCTCTGGGGCACAAGGCCTCAGAGCAATCCTTCCAATCACATTTTCATTAATTCAAACCAAATTAAATTGAATTGAATTAAAATAAATGATAAAGTGTAAGCCCAAAAATCGCCTCCGACGTCCTTTCCTTAAGAGAGGACGCCCCTTAAATGAAGGATTTCAGCCCACTCTAGGCTGAAATGGAGTGCGTCACGGAAGATAACCTTATTAGCACATTGTTCCGTCGGACCCCTACCGACAAACCCTCCATTGGATCGGAACGCAATCCAAACTTCACAAAACAAATAAACGTCAGCCACTATTAATAACCTTCAGTCCATTAGAATCACCCAGCAGCAAAGGACGTGAGTCCGTATACTGCGAAAAGTAGGAGCTATTGCACCCTCCGACATCCTTGCGTTCTATTCCATGTCAGGTCACTTCTCTGTCACTTCACTTCTACATATCTTCTTCGTCACTTCTCTGCGGTCGCCTCTCTCAGTTTCTCTCGTTATAATTGTCGCCTTTGTGCACTTATTAACGTTGTGATTCAATTTCTAAACCACGTTTCACCTCTGTATTTTTGATACGCCGTTGTAGACTACGCCTAGGATTAACTGTATGTATATATGTGTACTTTCATTCACGAGTTCATCTTTTACGAATATTTATGTGTGATTACGGCAAGTTCAAATTATTCATTATTTTCTATATTAATCAGTTATGTTATTAGTAAAATTAGTGAAAAACACAACTAACTATACATTCTGAATTTGTATTTCAAGATTGGCTTAAACAACCATTTCTTCATTCAAATGTAGTCACAAAAGGTGGCTTAGATAAAGGTTATGTCATTATTTCTCATGTGTAACATATTTTTACGTGCTATTAATGCCCACTATTCTTATTATCAAATCGACTTGTAATTAAATATTACTTCAGAATTCATAAAACATATGTGTGACACAAACATTCATGGACATGAATGTGTTGGTTAATATCTAATATACATTCTAGTGACTTCCAGGAATGTTTTCTATTGTATCTCATTGACTCTTGTAACTGTATAAACTTCTTATTTCATTTGGAAGATAACAATTTTACTGAGACAGTTTATTTATATTTTATGTTACATAATTTTGCATGCCTAAATATTGTTTTGCTCTATCAAGTATTATATTATTTTTCACTAATTAGAAAAAGGAAGTCATCAACATTAGAATGGCTAAGAAGCTGAAACATTTTCAAGAAAGTTTTCTTACTAAATGACCATTATTTATATGATTACTTATTACATTTTGATTATATTGTTATTAACTCTTTTTGTTCATGTGTGACATTTTTTATATGTTATTAATGATAACTATTATTAATAATATTCTGGTTGTTCATTAAAAGTCTTTGTTTAAAAGTCAGTTGCTGAGGGTAAATTACCTTTTTACTTGAAATGTTTTTTAAATACTGACTCTATTATTTAATTTGTTAATCACAGAGATTAATTCTTATTTATTCATGAACTGAATTCATATTACTTTTCTTAAATTAATCTAAAGAAAATAACTCTTGATGGGAAGTTATGATTTTGGACTTCTTTGTACTTTCATATTTTCAAGAAAGCTTACTTACTAAAATGAACTCTATTTACATGATTACTTATTTCAATTTGATTATATTGTAATTAACTCTTTTTTATACTGGCAATATTGTAGTTTATTTTTTCTAAGTTAATGATATTCGTTCATTGCTAATTTTCATTATCACGGAATATGTCAGTAATGCAACAGTTTTCCAGTTACACTATGTTTATTGATGTTATGTTTATAATTGTAAAAAAGGTGTTTAAGTTCCCTTGTTTTCAGACTTTGTTTAATTGCAGATTTTCATATTATTAGCCTATATGCAGTTTATGTGTGTGATAAATTGTAGATTTTCATAATGATTATTTGAAAAATGTATATTTATGTATTTCTCATTTTGATATGTTAATTTCAGCTGATATTCCTTGTATAAATTCTGTATAGAATTAAGTTATGTTTATTTTTGTAATTTCATTCAATTTTTTAAGTGTATGATTTAAGATAAGGTTGAGTTGTTTTCCTCTAATAAAGTCCCAATCAATATTCTTCAAAAACGAGCTATTTGTAATTTTATTTTTGCAACTTGCCCCAACAGGGACCACAAAAGTCAAAAATATCAAGAGGACTGTTTTATATAATTATATTTGAATTTCAAAAAGGATTACACAATAGACTGCATTTGTATTAGGCTCAGGGTGAATGGTTAGTAGGTTAATTGGATACTTTCTCATTCTATTCATTTTGGGAATGGGTGAGGTTATTGTTTTATGAACTCTCTGTCTGTTCCTGGATGTTTCTTTAATTTTCCCAGGAAAATTCATTTTCATAGCTTTTATTAACATTGGTGCATGGAAAATTGAGGATGAATAGTTTGTTACCTCCCTTCTGAATATAATGGGCTGATTTTGTGGGGAAATGTAGACAGTATAAGCACATATTGTCAGGAGAGGTTTAAACATTCCTCTAGGATGAGAGGTCAGGAATACTTATCTCATACTGAAGTTTCCTTTGAAGACAGATCATTTTTTTTCACCAACTTCTTTTTCTTCACCTTAATACTTGTCCATCCTTAGTTTTGTGGGTGTAGATCTGACTGGGCTAGGTGCTCCTCTTAAAGATGCTTGGACCTGAAATATCAGTGGATATCTTATTGTTATCAGGTAGAAACTGTCCATGGACTGATGATTGTTTCCTGATTGGTGACTACACAATAATGTAAATGATAAGTCTGTTAGTTAAGTGAGGCTTGTAATCCCTCCAAAATTACCAATTAAAAATGCACTTACAGAACTAAAGTGTGGAAAAAGGGATATAAAATATAATGGCTGGTAAGAAAAGATATACTGCAGAATATCATCTGCTAGGATACAAGACAAACAACCCACATCCTGAAGAAAGCTAAAAGTACCTTCTAAACACAAGTACCCATCCTTTCATACCCTCAGGAATGGGAGTATTTTTATACAGATGAGTAGTGCATATTTCTGAAAAATTACTTTTTCTTACTTAATGTTTGTTACAAACAAATATTGTTTTTCTGCCAGAATAAAAAAATAACCCAAAAACAGGTACAGATTCCTTAAGAAAAAAACCTTATTCATCATTGCAATAGTATTAGTATGGAAATATCAGGTTGGACTATAAACTGTCACTAGACTCCTCACTCAAGGAAGTTGATCTATAAAAATATGATTTTTTTTTTCAGTCAGTAGCCTGAAATTGCAATTACATCAGTGATGTAAATCTTTTGACTTTACTTCCATTTCTTGATTATAGCTATTCAATTTTTTCTTTATATTTGATTCCAATTTTAAATTTTGTTATTAAAGGTTATAATTATTTCACTGCATAAACTCTTGATTATGTGTAGATAATAAGGTGAAATTGAAACTGATTAATAAATGCTGTAAGCATTATAATGTAAGTCATAATCTTTAATGTTTACGTGTGCTACCAATTGAAAAATGATACTTGTTAATTTATTTAAGAAAAATTGTTATAAAACTTCTTTATAATTTATATTGTGTTTTTTTTTTTTTTTTAATTTTTATGTGAAAGTTTTTATTTGAAATAAATATAGATATATTGAAGTAATTAACTAAATTGTATAGCTTGTGGCTTGAATAAATATTTATGTAAAGAGAATAAGCAATTTTCGTAAAAGCTTTCAATTTTGTACATTGGACATACTAGGTAGCCCTTTCTTATCTTTAATACATTATTTAGTGTAAACTTATACTATGTAAACTCATCTGTTTTATGAAAATGGATAAATATTGGTTATTATTACAGTGCCTATAAAATATAATTACATTATCTTTCTTTATATTAAAATAATGCTGATTCAATAAGCTCCCTCATTAAAATTATTTCTGCTCCCACTATAGTGTTCAGGGACTCCTCAGTTGCGCATTATAAAACAAACTACAGTGAAATATATACTATTCAGTATTATAAAAAAAAAAAAAAACACAAAACAAAACCAAAATTAATAACTGTCAGATGCTGATAAATCTCACTGAGTCGCAACTCGAGTGTTTCACGAGAGAACAAAGTATCCATCAAATTTAATTTAAATAACATTTAATGAGAAAATAGAAAAAGGCACATGAAAAATTTGATTCATGATGCTTGAAAAACAGAGCCAATAATTAATTGGAAAATATAAATAAAGAAAACAACTTAAAAAAGTGCAAAAACTGTTGCAAAAAATTTAGATGAACGTAGTTCTTGAGATTAAGTGGCTAATTTGAATAAAAATTTCACTTGAAGATTGTATTTAAAAAAAAAACAAAAGATAAGTACATAATATACAAAAAATTAAAAACAGAAGCCTTTAAAAAAAAGAATACTTCAAAAAGATCAAACTAAGTACATGAAAGTAAAAAGTACAACTTACCAACATTTTTAAGGGGTTGATAAGCATATCAAGCAGGGGGCAGAACCTGTAGTATTAAAATTAAAAATTTACTTATTTGGGTTTCCATATTTTACATCCGCTTGCCTGAAATTATCTGAACTACACCTATTTGTCCTTTTTTATATAGATAAAATAATTTTTTTTCCTATAAACAATTTTAATCAGAACAAGAGATTGTTTCACATAGATGCTAGTGTTTATTTGGTTACATCTTTTATCAGATGTAACCAGATTTTCCGCTTATCTAGATGGTACCACTATATTCAGATAATTGTAGTTTTATTTTATTTATGAGAAAATTTCATAATTTCATGAACATGCTAAATACAAAGATTCTTTACTTTAGTATTTTATAGAACTGTAATTCAAGAAAATAAAAATGAAAAACAACTTACTATAATAACTAAAAACGACTTGCTATGTAATATACAACAAATATTTTTATGGATTATAAATAATTATGTTGTGAATTTTTATAATCCTCAATATTTGCTTCTACATTGTTTGTCAATTTCTTCAATGTTCTTTTATATCTCAGTAACAATATTGTCCACAATTATAAAATTTAGAATGTTAGCTCAAATAACAGTTTAGAAGAATTTTGATTTTGGGGTATGTAGTTTCAGACAGTAGCTATTACAGTGGTACATACATGATATGATGATGGGTTTATGTGGCACATTAATATTGCTTTGGGATACAGAAAAATTCATATGATACAATGAAAATGCAATAAATTTCAATATGTTGGGTGTATGTGTAGTATTTTCTGGGACTCTGTCGTATGGAAATTAGGATCTCATCTCACATGAATAATACTAGGTGAATTAGTTTTGTTTTTGTAATTAGATTTTCTGTTTATATGTTTCCATATAAAATACTTACAAGTACAATCCTTGAAAATATAGCATTCAGAAGTGTGTGATCTGGGTTAAGAACCCTGCTTGCCCAAGTATGAAGTTATACTGTACTTGTGTGAACTAATTATGCAGTTTGTATGAACCAACTTATGTTTTATTTTTATTATTCAATAAAGTAGTTATGACTCGTCAAAGTTTAGAAAGTGCAAACACATAAATGCTCACTAGTTTTACCTGGTTTGTCTGAAGTAGTGTTGGGACTGCTAGTAGTAAATTGGAGGCAATAATGTACTGTAACAGGATGCCATAGGTAGTACGACATCCGGGTAGTAAGAAGTTGTTGCACATCAATTGATGTTTCTAAACTTCCTCTGTATACCTAAATTCTTTCTCTAAATACCTCTGTATGAATCTTATTGGGAACCATGTTTATTTGACTTAAAAATTTCTTGTGGTGACAGTTTAGTAAATATATATATATATATTTTTTTTTTTCTCAAGTAACACAATCTGTTTTTATATTTACATGTTTAAGTTTTTCATATCTATGAAAGAAGTTTAAAATTTTTATTATTTTTTCTTTTGCTGATATGAATTTATTGTTTTTACAGATTGTGTACATTTGCAGCTATACAGAGATAGCAGAGATCGTTATAAACAAGGTCAAACCAAGGCTTCATTATCACTTCAACATTTTCTAGCTCTTGAAACTGGTAAATATCACCTTATAAACAAAATTTGATCTGTTTTTTAAAAATGTTTTTCTTTATTGCATTAGTTACAATTTTTTGTTTAATTTAAAATACCACACTCCAATAAAGAAGTTAATTTTGAAATAATACAAATTTGATGCTCTTTCAAGTTTCACATTAAACTTGCTTAAAACAAACATCTTCAAGTGTTTTTATTAATAAATAATAATAATACAATGTCTTTATTAGCAGTATTTTAACCAAATATCTTCTACTACATAACACAGAATACAGATCATAAAAATAGAAAAGAAAAATAACATTAATAATTATAAGAAAAAAAACAATTCTGCAGACTGTCTCAGTCATCTGACTGTCAGAAAAATTTTCTTCTAAACAAAAAAAAATTTAATAATTAAAGATCTGTATGTATATACCCACATGTGTTACTAAATTATTGTAAAGTATAAAAAAAATAACTGTTGAATTTTTTTTCACTTGATAAATAATGGATCTCTCCAAGATCCATTAAAAATAACTTAATAATGTAACAAAAAAAATTATTCAAAAATTTATCTCACTACTAAATTAAATTTATAATATTTACTATAGAGACTTAAACTAGTCATAATTTGCTCATTACTAAAGAACTGTGTTTTGTTTTTTACTTATTTATAAACTCAACTAGGATTGTGCATATAAAAATAAAATACATAATGGAGAAAATGTGATAACTTTACCTCACCTGGATTGCATAATGGACACCTATTCTCAGTTTTTCTCGGGTCATATTTATTTAAATACTAGTATATCAACTCAGTTCTGTATTTGAACATCCACTTAATTAACCTGAATTGTTTGTTACTGTAAACATAATTGGTATCACAATTAATGTCCTTATACAATAGCGCCATATGTCTTTTACGTATTTTATCAGTATTCACTTTTTGTATAAATAACCATACCTTAAATATACCTTCATTAAATATCATTTATATACCTTCTGGTTTCATCTTTAATTTATCACTTACTCTTTGATAAATTAAAACTTTTTTTTAATGAAGAAACAACATATTGTGTGTGAAAATATGCCTTATTACTTCAGTATTAATAAACACCCAGTAAAACTTGGTAACAGCTGTGTTTTATTTGGTTCTAGTAGCATATTTCAACTATTGATTGAATGATCAACTGTAATTGAGTTAGATAAGTAGATATAATTCTTATTCATAACATATGTATTATATAGATCATGCCAATAATGGGAGGTTTCATATTCCTAAATAGAATGGTAGGTTTAGTATTTGCCTAAAAGAATTAAGAAAAACTGCAGAAAACAGATCAGAGTAAAATATTAATGAATAAAAAATGGTAAAGATGAGTCCATATTTATACATGATAAGAAAAAATAATAACTGCATGAAATATTACAGTAGTTATGAAATTGATTATTTTAAAGACAGTTTTATCTACAATATCTTAAGATCATAGTCCTGTCATCTAGAGAGACTGAGCCTAAACCTCAAAATATTGTGTTATATATGTCCTTAAGATGTGAAAAATTGCATGAAGTTTTTATTTTTTATTTTACCACCTTTTTAAAATTTGTTCAATATCATAATATTATTTATCACATAAGTGAAAAAAGAACTAAAGATTTTATAATTTTTGTCATAATTTGTTTTTATTTTGCATATGTCATCAAATAAAAAATTTACATAACATTTACTTTATTTTCCTTGCAACATTATGTTTAATAAATGTTAGTTTTCCTACTTATATTTTTTTATATACCGGGTGATCATTTGAAACGTTACTACATTTATTATTCAACAGCTATCAGTCCCATCGTATTTTTGTTTGCAGGCATGTATATCATTCTTGGGGAGAACGTTTTTAAAATAATTTCAAAGGAATGGAACCCACCCTTTCCACTACACCTACCCCAAGTCAAACATCTTAAATGGTATTTAAGATTTAATTACATTAATTCTCATCATTTAATTACGTTGATTGATGACTTGAAAAGAATAATGAATTTTGGCAATGATAACATTTAATTACATTAATTGATGTCCCAAAAAGAATAATGAATTTTCATGAAAAGAAAGTGAAAATCTGTCCACCCCTTCACTCGGTAGGTGCAAAAAACCATTTGGGATAGTACTTTTTTGAAATTTCAGTCCAACAAAAATAACTATAAAATTACATGATATTACTTCTTAAATCATTTGAAATAATCATCTGTGGATTAAAACTGTGAAAATTATTTTTTTAATTACAACACAAAACTTTGCTCTTAAATGTTTTCTAAATTTTCAAGGATTGGAAACTTATTTTTTTAAAATGAGACGATATAGCTTGTGACGCCTCATTAGAAGGCCCTTTAAATGACAAATAATTTGGTACAAAAAAATTAAGTATGGTTGACTGGTATTTAAGTTATGATTAAAAATGTGTTTTTTTTAGGTTATGTTAGGATACAATGTTACTGACCCAAAGCATTAGGTGTGAAATCATCTGTTCTTTTTAAAAATATGGGTTTTTCATTTCTCCAGCATTAAAAAAAAAACGTTCCAATAGATACAGCATTAAACATGCAAAAATCGTCAGTTAGACATACGAAAACCAATAGTAAGGTTAACTTCTTTGCTGGCAACTTGTTGAAAAATTTATCACCTTGTTATAACAGGTTATAATTTTCTGCCAGTTTTGAGCTCTTAGTTTCTATAGTAAATGTTTGCAACTTGTTTTCTATGTAATTTGTGGAAAAAAGTATTTGTTGTATTTATTTCATCATTATATTTTATTTAGACTGTGTTCTTTAGTTAAAATTGGCATTTGGTTTTTGTTATTGTTCCATCATTTGGACTTTCATTTTTTGTCTGTTGTAAATTTGTCTCGTTAAAATGACTGAACTGATTTTTACTTTTGGAGAACAAAATAATGTGCTAGAAAAACTGCCCAAGCTCTAATGAATGGCATCCAAATAAAAATATTTTGCACTCTACATTGTAAAACTTGTAAAAAAATTCCAAGAAACTGGATCTGTCATGAATAAAACATGTGTAGGGCAGAAGATTTTAGATGAATTAACTATGGTTGAAATTTTGAGAAATGTAGTAGCAAATCTTCAGAGTTCAATTTGTAAAATATCCTGTGAAATTGGGATTTCTTATGGTTCTGTTTTTACTACATTAAAATTGAATAAATTTTTTCTGTATAAAATTCAACTGCATCAGGACTTGCATGTGAATGATGCTAACAGAAGGATTGAATTCTGTGAAAAAATGATTCAATTAATAGATGATGCCAATCCAATGTTTACGAAATAATTTTTTTTTTTCTGACAAATGCACCTTCTTTTTAAATGGCTTTGTTAATAAACATAACTGCCAGTACTGGAGTGATGTAAATACTCGTTTTCAATGTTGGAAACAACAGCTTCCTGAAAAAATAAATGTGTGGGTTGGAATTTATGGTGATAGCATAATTGGTCCAGTATTTATTGATGTGAATTTGACAGGTGAAAAGTATTTGCAGTTTCTGAATGATGTTATTCACCCACTAATAATCCATGCCTTAGAAAATCAATTAGATGACTATGGAAACATGTTACTTAATGAAGATATGCTTCACTTTCAGCAAGATGGAATGCCTGCTCACTATTCACTTCCAGTTTGACAATGATTGGCCGAATGTTTTCTGGGCATTGGATAGGTAGAAGAGAAATAGTTGAGTGGTAGGCAAGATCTGCTCATCTTACATCACTAGACGTTTTTGTGTGGGGTCATTTAAAATCAATAATTTATAAAGAAATTCCTGCTAACATTCAAACGTTGAAAAATAAAATTGTAAGAGCATGTAGCGATGTAACTAAAGAAACTTTAATAAAAGTAAGATGTAAATTTCAACAAAGACTTTATTATTGTTTATAGGGAAATGGGAATCATGCTGAACAAATGATTTAAAAATTGATACTTTTATTTATATTGGGGTAAAAAATATGTGTTTCATTTATTATGTCTTAAGAACTGCTATTGTTAAAAACCAACAACAAAATTAACTAATGAATGATTTAAGCTCTATTTTTTTATTAAAAATTATTAATTTATCAATTAGTTTTTATGTAATTATTTAATCATTAAGTTTATCTGGTAATCAATCTTGCAACATGTTACCAGCAAAGAAGTACATTTTTTTTATTGGTTTTTTGTATGTTTAACTGATGTTATAATGCTGTTATTATTGTTATGTTTTTTCAAAGCTGGAGAAAATAAAACCCATATTTTTAAAAAGAACAGACAATTTCAGACCTAATGCTTTGGGTCAGTAACACTGTATCTCAGCAGAACCTAAAAAACACATTTTTAATCATAACTTAAATACCAGTCAATCAATCTGTATTTTATTTGTACCAAATTACTTCTCATTCAAAAGGCCTTCCAATGACGTGTCACAAGCTATATCATCTTGTTTAAAAAGAGTAAGTTTTCTACCCTTGAAAATTTAGAAAACATTTAAGGGTGAAATTTTGTGTTGGTAATTTTAAAAATGATTTTCACAGTTTTAATACACAGATTATGATTATTTCAAATGGTTTAAGAAATAATATCATGTAATTTTATTGTTATTTTTTTGGACTGAAATTTAAAAAACGTACTACTCCAAATGGTTTTTCGCTACTACCGAGCAAAGGGGTGGACGAATTTTAATTTTCTTTTCACAAAAATTCATTATTCTTTTCGGGTCACCAATTAATGCAATAAAATGTTACCATTGCCATTTAAGATTTTTGAATTGGAGTAGGTGTAGTGGAGAGGGTGGGTTTAACCCCTTTGAAAATAATTTTAAAAACGTTCTCACCAAGAATTGTATACATGCCAGCAAACAAAAATATGATGGGACTGATAGCTGTTGAATAATAAATGTGGTAACTTTTCTAATGATCACCTGGTATATCTACCATAGGCTATTTTATTTATCTAATGTCAGAGAGAAAATTAATGTTCTATCATAATGTAATATCACATTTAAATGATCTATTTTCATCATGATTAATATTAAAGAGTATATGAATATTTTTCAGTTGAAAATTGTCTCAGTGTAATCAACATATCATTATATTAAAAGAGGTATTTTTATAACATGAAATAATATGTAGTAAATAACTTTTTTTTATAAAAAAATAATAAATAAAACAGAATTTTTTTTTTCATTTATCAATGAAATTATAAAAAGTCCTTCACATTGGAGTAATTTATATTTATTTTTGATCATGATATCTTATTTCTTTGTATATTTCATATTATTCTGCATCCCTTTATATAATGATGATCTTTAATTTATATATTTTTTTATTTACATAAGGTTTCACCCTTGATAAGGAGTCTAACACAATGGCAATCATATGTCAAGATGTAACTGTTGTATTAGCATTTGATACTCGTGAAAGACTGATCCAGTGGCAAGTTAAAATAGCCAACAACCTTGGTGAAGGTTTGTGTAATTTCTTTCATTTTTAAGTTATTTTCATTTGGTTCACATTGTATATATGATGAATTACTATTGTTAAAAATATATTGTTACTAATATTATTATTATTAATATAATATTTTTTTACTTTACGGGAGAATAATAATTATTTTTATATATATTGTCAATTAGAATGGAAATATTCATTACATATTTATTTATATGATCTCTTTCAAAATATTCAGAATCATTTTATTTTTTACAAACATTTGCTTTAATGTTTATAAATTGTTTTAGATAATTTAAAATATTTCTGGAATTTTTAACAATATAATTTTAACTGAAAAATGATGTAATTCAATGTCTTAAGATAATTTTAACAAATAACAAAGTATTTTAAGTGATATATAATTTATATTCTTTGCTCGGTTAGCTGTGAATCGTTGATTCTTCAGTTGTTTTTATAAATTGTTTTCTCCATTATTTAAAAAAAATAAAAACAATTTATAAAATATGTTTCGTATAGTTCATTTTTAAGTTAATTCATTTCAGTCAAAAGAAATCTTATAAACAATTAGAATCGATATAGATGTGTTAAATTTTCATGGCCCACTGTTAATTTCAGTACATTTTTTATATTGTTTCACTTGACTTTTATTTCCTCTTTGAAAATTTCTCCTGCAAGTAATTTATCCATCTGCTAATACATTTTTCAATTTTTCATCATTCTCAAACCATCTCAATTTCAAAGCTATTGCTTAAGTTGCAGAAAAATATTGTAATCTTTTGGTGTAAGTTTGGGGCTCTAGGGAATCTTATCAAAGACTTTCCAACAAAATTGCTGAACTTTTGTTGAACAGTTTTGCTTGTTGTGTGATGTTAGTATTATTTTGCAGAACACAATCCCACTAGACAGAATCCTGCTTATTTTATTTTGAATAATTCATCAAAGTTGTTCTACAGTTATATAATATATATCCACAGACACAGTTTTTCCATTATCAAGAAATTTTACAAGCAAGATCCTTTTGAATCCAAGAAAAAAAGCTGAATATTACATTCTTTATTATGAATATTTATTTGTTTTTCTTAAAAAAAGTAATCATCCAGCCTTGCTGAATTCATTGTTTGGCCCATAAAATTCACAATTTCTTTTTAATATCTGCCACAGAATTTTGGTGGTTTTTTGCCACCAAGAAATAAATCATCATTTGGACCTCACATTTGATGAGATTACTTTAAAATGCATATTGATTTGATATTTAGAACATCTTAACAAAAATATGATTGAACTATAACCCAACAACCGACTACTGATATAGACTTGTGTTCTATGTAGTACCTTCATTCTGTGAGTATATTAGCAGTAAATGTAAATGAATTATATTATAAATGTCCGTATACTTATTCTTTTGTTGATGTTATCTGTTCACCATTATCATCACTCAAGTTGTGATATGAGCTTGTTCTTGTGTTCTATATAGTTCTTTTTTCTTACTAATGGGGTATTCCATTTTAATTCAACAAATGATCAGTGCATCACTATTTTTGATTTTGATGCTATTTGGTTTATGATAAATACCCACCTTATGGAGGCCAAAAAAAAATTTTTTCATACTTTTAAAAAATTTTTTCTTGAGTAATAAACTCGCCAACAGGTAAAAACAGTTATCTTTATCACTTTTTCCATGAACTGCAGCATTGTTATTTTACATCGTACAGACATCAAAAAGGGCATTTTGGAAAGAGTAAAGATGGAGTAAAAGAAAGAGTAAAGAGTAAAGTTCATCTTAGTGTACTCAAAATTCATTTTATTTCATAACTAAATCTTATAATGTTTCCTGAAGTTACATTTACAAGTTGTTTTTTTCAAATTTTGGGCCCAAAATAAATAATGAAGGTCTTAGGGTAACAGGCCTATTTTTTACCTGTTACTCTTAGGTACTAGTAGTACTTATAAAAAAATTGGACTGTTACCAAGTATTCTTCAAAAAAAAAAAGGCCTCCAAATCTGAAGATTTTGAAAATGTCTCATCTTTGGGGCCCAAAACCCATATGAGGGACAGGTGGAAAAAATCTGAAATGTGTACAACAGTAAGTACTTTTTATGCACTTTAAAACCATATATAATTTATTTTGTTATTCAAAGGGGTTGACGATTAATGAAGCCAACAAAACTGCTAAAAACACCATAAACATCCTTCTATCTGTAAACAATGCATACAAAAATACTGATGTTATGTATTTTTTTTCAGATTATAAAAATTACAACTAAAATCATTAGAATGAATAAATTGGTAATTAATAAATAGTCAATTACAAATTGATAAATAGTCAAGTTACAGAATGATAAATAATAATTACAAAATGATAAACAATTCAAATATATTAACAAGTTGTTCAATTCACTTTTACCTTATTTTACTTCTGCTAATGGAAGTTATGAATAAATCTTGCACTTTTTTACAACAAACTTAACTAACATAACTTAGTGCTCCTGCTTTTTTTTTTAATGAGTAGAATTGATAGTCCTCATTCATCTTTGGTGTAATGTGTCCTCTTCCATTAGTTGATAGAAAAAGCTCTGAAGGTGTGAGAATCTTTAAATATTTTCCAGTTAAACCCATGTTTGATTATTCCTCAATGATTGCTTGAATGAAGTACCAGGACCCTGGGAATGGAAACTGTATTTGATATTCCTCTTCATCTTCATGTATTTTGACATCAATGACTGCCTAACCACCACTTGCTATCATATATGCCGCAGACATAATTTTTACATTTTGGCTTTGGTAAATCTATAAAGCAATCAGAAACACTAATGTCCTTGTGTATCGATACTAACGTAAATGTTTTTAATTCAGAGGTTGCCCAGACTTTTAGAATACATTTCTGACTTGTTGGAACATAACTGTGAAAGGTTGTTTCTGAAACTGTTGTGATTACCTGATAATGAGAACTGAGGTATTCTTCAATCTCTTGAACATCTTTATTATTTTCAGTAAGTTTATCTAAGTACTCTTGAAATGGAAGAATTTGAGTAGTTAGTTCACAACAGTCAGCAGAAACACACTGTTTGAAGATAATTTCAGAATAAAAATCATCCCAACTCTCTTGCAGTAATCTGAGTACTTCATTAATGCCTGGAGATTTTTCATACTGTGACAGCATGCACATTTCATTTTCTATTTCACATACCATGGTTGATAGGAGAATTTTCAATTGTGTGTGTGGCACACACACACACACACACACACACACACACACACACACACACACACAAACAGAGTGAGTACCTGACCCACCAGCCAGAACACAAAATTTAGGTCTTAAATTAGCAAATTTTGAAAAACCAATTTTTAAATTATGTTTTGCTTTGAAGGCTGTGTACACAATTCTTTTAAGTTACATAAGATAAAGCTTTCTTGAATATTAATTTTTTCCCCATCAGCTTGTCTTACAGACATAATCCTTCTTGCCTGACATCATTCAGGTAAAAGTCTTGGATACATTTAATAGCATTTTCATCAATTACATGACTGGGCTTCTTTTTACCGATTTCTGGGAAAATTCCACTTGCTTTAACTAATTGTTTGGATTGATGGAAATACTAACACAACTCATTATGAAATTTTTGAATGCTCCAGCTGCTTGGTAATATACTTAAAATATTAATTTTTTCCTGAGTTGTTGTACCTGTTTTCATTTTATCCTTTATTTTAATGATTAATTCTTCATATTCCCTATCTAAATCAGCATAATTTTGTGGTACTAAACTGGTTTCTTCTGTAGAAATATTTAAATCAAAGGAACTGTTTAATTTACTAGTTACTGACTTGTCTATTTTTGTAACTTTATTTTTTAAAATTGGTATCTTTGCGCTGCTCAATAATTTTTGAAACTTAACGGGGGAAATGCCAAGTGATGAACAAGCTTTATTCATCGACTCGACTATAATACATTGAGGCTCAAATACATCTTGACATTCCAGTTTGCTCAAAGATATTTCTCGAACAGATTTCTTAACTGGTTTAGTATGACAGCTAAATGAGTCAGAGCAACTTTTCCCATTAATATGAAAATATTTATCTAACAATTCGGTTTTATGAAAAGTACAGATATTTTTTTGTTTCAGTACATCCACTTCTTAAAGATATCAATGTTATTTGGTGTTCTGAACTCTAAAATATATTGTAATACTGAAGATCTAATGTAATTAGATCTTCAGTATTGAGAAACTGGAATAAGACAAAGTCTTATTCCAGTTTCTCTACAGCTAAAATAAAAATTTCTCTAATTAATAAAATAAAAATAAAAGATATTGCATAAAAGAGAAGTTCACTGCTAATAAAATTACTTTATAAACAAGTGTGCATTATCTAACAACTGTATTAACACTAGGACCAATACAACATATCACATTGAAATCAAAATAGTTACTGAGCTTTCCACAATGTTTTATTTAGGATTATGCAAACATTCATGTCTATTCACTTTTGTGTTTAAACATGAGTTTGTGTGTGGCAGCATTGGTTGTGCTGTTGTCTTCATGCTCCCCCAGCAGAAATTCTGCACAACATTCAGTATGTGTATAGTGTCGTCAATATGACATGACCTTTACAGGTTTCGTCCAGCATAGAAGTGCATTCAGTGATCTGATTTTTGTGGGAAAAAATTTCAATTGTGAAATTCATTGCCAAGTTGTTGGACTATACAGTGAGAATGCAATGTCATGCCCCATGATCACAAAATGGTGCCAAATGTTCAGAAATGGAAGAATAAATGTGGGTGATGTGCATGCTGGGCGTCGTTCAACTGCAAACATGACAAGTAATGCAAAATGAGTGAATAAAATGATCTTGAGTAACTTGCACATTAAAATTAGAAAGATTGCAAGTGAACTTAACATCGGTTATGGTAATGGGTTTGTGATATTCATGATTAGGTTTGTTACCGTAAGATGTGTGCACCATGGGTGTCACATCTATCAACTGACAGCCACAAATATCAATGTTTTGTGTCTGCTCTTTCTTTTCTTCAACATTATTCCAGGACTGGTCCACAGTTTTTGAAGCAAATCAACACAGGGGATGAGAGCTGGGTGCTTCATTACATTCCTGAGACTAAACAAGCATCACATAAATAGAGACACAAAAATTCACAGCAGTCAAATAAAGTGAAAACATTCCCATATGTTCAAAAGGTTATGCTGACAGTCTTTTTCAATTCTGAGGAAGTTGTTTACTGTAAATTTATGCCCTGAGGAACAACAATTAATGCCGAATCTTACTGTGAGACTTTAAAAAAATTGCATAAAGCCATTAAAGATCGAAGACCAGGAAGATTGAGCGATGGGTCGTTTTTCTTCACAACAATGCTATTCCTCATTCAGCTCATGTGACAAAGGAGCCAAAAGGTCAAGTAGGAAGTGTGGTCTTATCTGCCTTACAGCCCTGACCTAGCACCCTGCAACTGCCACTTTCTCAAGTGAAACCTGGGAGGGGGGGAGTGTTTCGCTGATGATGATGAACTGAAGGAAGCGGTTCTTAAATGGCTGAAAGAAATTGGACAAAATTTTTATGAGAGTAGAATTGAAAAACTTACCACAAGGTATGAAAAGGGTTTATAAAAACTTTGTGATTATGTCGAAAAATAGATAAAATTATGTAGTTTTTTGTTCAATACATCCCTAACTTACTTTCTGATCCTCCCTCGTATTACATATCTAACACACATCAGAGGAAGTATTCGAATATGTTTCCCTTTTTTGTTTAACCACTGAATTATACATCTTATATAACCAAATTTTTCCTTGATTCATAAGTTGACGGAGGGTTCAGTTAACAGCTTGAGGTGGTTTAGGTCATTTGGATTTAAAGTAAATATCATATCTCTCACAATTCTTTAGAACAAAAAATAGTAAGTCATAAATCATATGAATGTAGTGCCCATCCCCCTTGGTATTCCTCAATATCCTGTTCATTCAGGAAAAGTTTGATTATAGAGGTCTTAATTTGAAGAGCATACTGATGAAGTTCTTTCATCTTGCTGCCAAACATAAGGATAGCCAATTTCAAACTCAGGTTGTTTATTAGTTTTGGAATAAAAAACATCTCAAGTTATGAAGTTATAAGTTTTTAGACTTTCATCAGAGAAATAAGATCCCACTACTACATTTTTAATGTTCCCAAACCAGACATGAATTCTTCAATACATTAAGTTCTTTCTCCATAATTATTAGGATTATTATCTGACTAATAAGTAATAAATATGTTGGTTTACTAGGTCATTCAATTTGAAGAATTTTTATTAGACCATATTAATGAGCTAGAGAAATGAGGATCTGGTCCATAATGAAATAATAAGTTACTAATAAAATTTCACCTTTCTGTTAAAATTATCTTCATGAAGAGTATGATGTAATTGTAGCCAAAAATTTCAATTTCCATTCCTTTAGAGTATTTCAGAAACTTGTTCTGGGTATTTCCAGTCTAACAGAAATCTTTCTAATTGATGTTTAAGGGCTCTTTATTAAAGGCTTTGCACAAAAGTATTTTCTAAAGTACAACAAATTAGTTTTTGGCTTACCTAACATAGAGCATCTCCATTGCTTATAGTGTTTTTAAATTTTATGTTCAGCTTATGCAATTATTGATGGGTTGGCAATGATTATTAGAAAATTTCATTTGTAATTCTTCAAGATCGACAGCAGTATCCTTATTTTTCCACTACACTTGAATGAGCAGCATATAAACTCATTCTTGTTTTGGGTACTTAAATATTATTATTCACATTGCAGATATACAGATGAATTGAACCACTGGTTAATAATAATTATATCAGTTTTTACTACCAACTGCAAAAACCAAAATTTCCCATCTGCTACAGAATTTAAATCTGTGTAGATGGGAAATTGGCTTTCAGCCCACTTTATACTTTAGGTTGACTTAATATTCGTTATTTTATTGCAGCACTGGTATAGATCATGCTCTCACTTAAGATGTAATTAAATGGAACAAGTTTCAGTAGTATCTAAATATGACCTGTTGTGTATCAGTATTTCTGGAATACTTTTTTAAGTTAAAATTTTTGTATTACATGAGTAGTAATCTTTTTTTTAAATTTATATAAATTAGTATTTAATTTACATATTTTGTTATGCTTATGCAAAAGATCTACATAATTAACTTATCTGATTAAAAAACCTATTTTTACTGTAATGATGATAAAATGATCTCAAATACATAATTTGGTTACTAATACCTTTCTTTTCTTTTTCCTGTTTAACCTCCGGTAACTACTGTTTAGATAATTCTTCAGAGGATGATATGTATGATTGTAAATGAAGTGTAGTCTTGTACCTTCTCAGTTCGGCCATTCCTGAGATGTGTGGTTAATTGAAACCCAACCACCAAAGAACACCGGTATCCACGATCTTGGTTACTAATACCTGTGTAATGTATAATACCTGGTTAGATGTGAATGGTTTATGTTAGACTTGAAGCAAATCTTCTTCAATTTTATCTAAATAAATCTATTGATCACCAATAGTGATGTATAAATTGTAAATTAAGCAGCTGCTTAATTTCTAATCAAATAATCTCTGATTGGAATAAAATATATTGTTGAATGTTGAATTACATTTTAACCAACTAAACATATGAATTCAAGGATTTTGTGTTGTTTATTTTTTAGATCAACAGTTTCTCATTCAAATTATTTCTGTACCACCTCGAGCAAAAATAGCAACAGGACCAGCCCACCTGCATGTACAAGAATATCGATTCAGCCTTACTGCTGGTGTACCACCTAGATTGCTTGGCTGTTGGGAAATATCACAATTGAGGTATAATTTTTTTCATAATAGTATAAGAATCCTGATTATTTGACCTTACAATACAAGAGGACTTAAAAAAAACTATCAGTACAGAAATAAAGTAGGATGCAAACAGACATGAAAATAGGTAAAAATTAAATAAAGTTGAGTAAGTAAAATTTCATTTAACACAAAATTTTAATAACTATATAATTTTATTTGGCTTGGTGGAACATGCAAATACTTCTGAAAAACTAAAATATAATTACTCACCTTACAAAATTATGTGAATTTAGGGGATTTCCCTACCATTTTAAAATGTGCATCATTAACAATATATCTTCCAGTAACCTTATCCTACTCCACACTAATCCACTAAACAAGAACACGCATAATTACCTCAGAAAAATCTTCTAAAATTTTAAAGAGTTTATGATAATTTTTAATATTTCTGCAAATTTATCACTAAAGAAACATTTATCTAGAAAATATTTTTAAAGTATGCTGTTTGAATTTAAAACCAAACAACTGATACATTTTTAAAAACAGAAGATAAGTAATTACTTTAATATTTGTTGTTCTTAGTGGCACATAACAGCATTATTTATTTAATTTAATAAACTACCAGTGATGCCATGTGGTGTTGATGTTAATTAATCTTTTATCACAGAGTTGAGTTGAGAATTCCCAGCTGTATGGTTGATGAATTTTCAGCTTCGCACTGAAGTGTTTTTTGGACAGGAGTTTTGGAGATTTAAGTGATTTGGAAATTGTTGGTGGAGATATACTGGACGTGTGTAAAACATTTGGTGAAAATCGGATGATGGACTGACCAATTTTTTAGATTTTTGTAAACTGCTGTTTTTTACATGTTAAACTATAGGAGAATAGGTATGACATAACCTATTTCATAGTAGAAATATTCTAAGTTGAGTGACAAGATCGAACAAGACAGTGATGTCATCAATATAGAGACAAACAAGGATTTATAAAAATTTTTGCAATTTATACTGGTGAGTAGGTTGAAATGTACTAAGTGTTAGCTAGTTCGATTATAAGGGGGAAACTTCAAATTCCTATTTCCCTGTAATCCTTCTGAATTTGGTCAAACCCTTTTGGATCTCCATCTATCCAGACTTCCTCACTCCTTCACCATTCCCCTCCCCCCCCAAACCGACCCCGGATTTAGAGGGATACATTTTTGGATCCCCCAAAAAAAAGCCCCACAAAATAAGCTTGTGGGGAGTAATTACATGGAATTGAGCGCTCAAATCGATTCTGACAATCATTTGAAGATACCATGTGATAAAGAGGCATAGTTCCTTAACATCAGAAGAAATGGAGGTTCCAGGCACTTCTAAGCCGCCGATCATGGTGAAGAGGACTGAAGCTAAGTCTGGAAAGAAGAGGATTCAACCATCGTCATCTGAGAAAGAGGAGGTGAGTCCAGGGAGCATGGATGACCTGCTGGGAGTGTGTTTATGTTGAAGCCACACTTAGGGGCAGGACTACTGAAGCATATAATCCATGAAAAGGAGCTTACCAGAATATTCAAAGAACTGCAGGCGCTTAAGGAAATGTCACCTCCTTTAGTTAGCATAACTCAGGCGAATCAGACTGAGGAAATCTGGGGCAGAGATTTGACCAAAATCATGGAGGAAGATATTGATGACGAGGAGCTCGTGTGACTGGTGACCATACATTGGCCAGCAGAGACGTTAAAGAATCTGAGGTACATTAAAATGTGATGGAAGCGGAAGGTGACGTGGTGCAGTTGTACGATTTATCGGGGCGAAAAACTTAGGGATGATCAATACTACAGACCAATGTTGTAATGGAATTACTGCGAAAACATGAAATTAAGCCCGAAGATGTTACACAGGATGGTACAAAAATTATGGGTAGAGGTGCACCAACTGTGAGAAAGACACGTTATACAATGCACTACTCATTGCAGATGGAGAGCAGAAGACACTGGCTGGAATACTGCTAGGAATTAGAATGATTTTAAATGAATTGCATAAACTGATGTTTGTCATACTGGAAGGTTGACTTGGCTGTATGATAGAGAAGATGGTGGCATATGCAGGCAGAGGATGGGAGGACTTGATTAGAATCTTTACTGCCCCTTCGAATAAAAGAATACAAAGAATTAAATTGCCGAGAGTTGAGAGATCTACTCCGGCAGTCAAGGAAAGTAGAACTTTGGTAGTGAAAGCAATGTAAGAGTTATGCTGATCTCCTGAGACAAATGAAGGAGTTCATAACACAGGAGGAGGCAAGTGAACTTTTCTCGCTCCTCTTCTGAGCGAGAGAGGAACTTTGTATCAGAGTTAAAGGATCACAGAAGGCAGAAGAGTTAAAAAATACACTGTGGAACAAAGCTGCCAATCTCTATGTTGATTTCAGGATAAGAGTGAGCCGAAGAGCCATAGTACATATTAAAGACATTGAGAGGGAAACAACTGAACAGGAAATCGAACATGCAGTAGTTCAGGTGCTTGGTGGTGAGGAGGAATTTAGAGTGACATCATTACATCCTGCCTTTGGAGAAATGAGGAATGCCATAGTTGTTACTAGTCACTGTGCAGTGATTAGACTTACTGAGAGTCGAATATGCATCGGATGGGTGCACTGTCGCACTTATGTGCGAGAGACAGCTGATAGGTGCTACAGGTGTTGGGGAATGGGCCACCATGGCATCAAATTGTAGGGTACCGATTGTAGTAACCTTTGTTCCAACTGTGGGAAAGCAAGACATAAGAGGGCACAGTGTGATGACCCAGCAGCCTGTTCATTTTGTGGCGTGGAGGGCCACTGTGCTGGCAGATGCATGACAAAATGAGATATCTGCAATTAAATCCAAGCAAGATCTGGTGGGCTATGGACCTCTGTTATGAAGTTGCATAGAGAGAGAACATTGACATAATACTTATAACTGAATCAAATGCGGCGGTGGTGGTGAAGCCTCGATGGCTGGTGGACCTCATGGCCAAGGCGGCGATAGGATTCCCAGTGAATAGAACACCAGTAGTAGCAAATGATGCAGGACGAGGATGTGTATGGGCTGACCTGGGCGAGATGGTGGTGTATAGTTGTTACTACTTCCCCAATACAAACATTGAAGACTTTGTTGATTTTTTCGAAGACCTTAGCCATAAAGTAAACAGAAACAGAGGTAGAAGGGTTCTAGTAGTAGGAGACTCCAATGTTAAGTCTCCTGATCTTGTTGGTTGTGTTACTACACTATGAGGATGATACTTAAATGAATGGGTGAGCGCTTTGGGGCTGATATATTTTAACAGAGAAGTTGACACATTTGTATCGAGGGAGTCGCATTCGGTGCTTGACTTGGCATTTACCAACGAAGAAAACATCGGCGATTACTGTAATTGGGAGGTCCTGCAGGAGGAGAGCCTGTTGGATCATCTAATGATTTGGTATGACTTGGAGACCCAACAGAGAATAGAGTCACTGATGAAACTGGCCACTACTAAGAAGGGATGTATGAAGTTTGCGCAGGGAATATGTCAAAGATTAGCGAAGAGGGTAATGCCAGAAGTATTTGTGAACATTGTGCAAGATGAATGTAGAGTAACTGGAGTCACCTATAGCAGGCTTTGAAGGCAGCACATGTACTGGTGGTGTGAGGAGATAGGGTGGCTGTACAAACAAGCATGGGCCAAGAAGAGGACTAACCAAAGGGCTAATCGAAGAAGTGATCCTGCACTGGTGGAACATGCCTGCTCATAGTATACGGTGTCTCGTGCTGCCTTGAAAGCAGCAATTAAACAGGCGAAGAGGAAATCTTGGAAGGAGTTATGCCTTGATATCGATAACGATCCTTGGGATCATGGATATCAACTAGTGGTTGGGAAACTTTGTCAAACTTTGCCGGCATTAACTGAGGTGCAAGTCAGGACAGTAAGGATGCTGTTTCCAGACTGGGAGGAACCCCCCAGAGAGGAGATGAGGTGGAGGATATCCCACCATTCCGTACTGAAGAGCTCATCCAGGTGGGCAGGAGAATGAAGTTACCTAAGAGCCCGAGCTCGAATGGGTTCCTGGTAGAAATTGTACACATTTTGGTAGATGAGGCACCAGTAGAGACCCTCAGGATGATAAATGCTGTACTGAGACAAGGACACATTCCAATATATAATAGCAATGGAAGCGAGCGAGGCTCATTTTGATAAAGAAGACTAATTCAGTGGGAGGGTCTCTGTTCAGGCCATTGTGTGTAATTAACAACATCTGTAAATTACTCGAGAGGATGATTGAGAGCCAACTAACAGAGGTGATACTGGCCAGAGGAGGACTTCATGAAGTGCAATATGGTTTCAGAGCAGGGAGGTCCATGATCAGCATGGTCAAGGAGGTCGTACGGATGGTGGATAATGCAGCAGACAGCACCTGGAGGACCAGGAAGATACCAGTAGTGGTCCTCCTAGATGTAAGGAGCCTTTAACTCCCTCAGCTGTGAGTCAATTTTCCAGACGCTGGAGGAGTGGAGCATAGATGGGTACATGAGAAGAATGGTCCAAAGCTACTTAGATGAAAGGAACCTCAACTATAAACTTGGAAGTTCAGAGCTGTGGTTTCGTTCCATATACGGAGTATCCCAGGGGTCAGTCCTGGGTCCCCTGCTGTGGAACATGGTGTATGATGGGGTTTTGAAGCTGCGTTATCTGGATGGTATGACTAATTGCTTATGCAGATGACCTTGCCCTGGTTGTGGTAGCAAGGACAGAGGAAGCAGTTGCTGAGGCAGCTAATACTGCACTAGCTACTGTTGGAGAGTGGATGCGAGACAGAGGTCTGGAGTTATCGCAGGAAAAGATGACATATATCAGTATGACAGGGCAACAAGTGCTGAAACCCATTACAATATGCATAGAGTGTTAAGTGGTCCAACCACGGGACACTACCAAGTATTTGGGTGTCTGGTTGGACTGTAGTAGGAAATTCATGCCCCACATTCGTGTGAGATGGGGGATAAAGCTGGACTGCTGGTGAAGAAGCTCACTAGACTACTCGCTAATGTTGGAGGACCCTGGGCATCCAAAAGAAGATTATATGTTGATGTAGTGAACTCGCTGTTATTGTACAGGGGGTCCTGCGTGGGACAGAGTCTTAGAAATGGAGCGCAACAAATGAATATTCGAGGGGGTGCAGAGGTGATGAAGGTCAGGGAATCTCGAGCCCCTGAGTGAGACCCGGCAGGGGTTCCTCTTGAGGTTACCTTTGTTAGAGGCAGGTACAAAAGACCAAGACCTGGTTGTGGAGGTGGAGTGGCTGGGAACAGCATAGCTGGCTGCCTGCCCTAGTTGTTAAGAGGCAAAGGCACTTCTTGGAGCTGTGTGGTCCTTTAATGTGTATCCAGCTCTGGGAAGCAGAGGGGGAAAAATCTTTTATCACAACTGCCCCCACCTTTTTTAAATTTATTTTTGTTTTTGTGGCAGTGATTGCTATGATCATTAGCCACTAATACCACAGCATGCAGGAAAACTGCATTTGCTGTTGTTTGGCTGTGTATGAGAATATACTTCAATTTCCAGAATTCTATTCACTGAGACTTTCCAAATAATCTCGCAAAACATTATCAGGCTGTAACAAGTTTACTGTCGTATTCATAATGCAACAGTTATTATTAATTCCAATAGTTTTTACTTCTTTTTTTTACATTTAAATCCTGTAAAAATTTATACTCGGTTCTAACTTAATACTAAATTTTACTTAATATATGAAAATGAATATAATAATTTGTGGTAAATAATTTAATGAAAATTGACCTTATTATTCCCATAGAAATTGCATTTCTGAACAATATAGAACGTGAACATGTTAAAGATGATGAAAACTATTGGTTTTGTTGTCTTCATTGATTTTTGCTAAATTTATATCAAGTTTAAGGTATACTCAATTGCCATCTTTACAAAGAAAGGAATTAACTTCTTCCCCAAAAATCTTAGCATAATGGGTCTCATCAGTATCTATAACTCTACATTTGTACAGTAGTATTGATGAAGATTCATTTATTTAAACTAATAAATGCATAATGCATAATGTACAAATATGCTTACTGTAATGAGAATTTATGAAATTAAGAATGTTATTCTGTATGATATGCGAGTTAAAATGGCTGATATTTATACTATTGTGTTAATTTAGAATATTTGATTTTTTTTTTTTTTTGTTTATAGTGTTCATCATAGAAATTAGTCATGCGTAGCAGTAGTTTTTGTTTGTGATACTTTGAAAATGGACATCACCTCACATATCTTTTTTACTAATTTGCTGTGGTTTACTTTTTATCACAATTTTCTTCTTCTCATTTATTTTATACTTTAATACCTAAATTATTATCACTACTCTCCTGATTTGCTATATTAATAATGTATCTAGAAGTTGTTAAAGAAGTCTAGAAGTTAGTAAAGTATTTAAATATTGTTAATTTACAAAATATAAAATACAACACTTGCAAGTAATGCTGCAGTTTCACCTGGGACAATTTTCACTCAGGGATAAAACACTGAAACAAGTTATTGACTGCTCAAGACAAAATCATGTGAAATGAAATATCAATGAAATGGTTTTTATTATGAAATTCATAGAAAATTGAACATCATTGAAAATTTCATTTTCAATAAAACGGTTATTTGAAGGCGGATAATCAGGATTCTACTACATAATGAGGATTAATTTGTACTTTATAAAAAATTAGGATGATATTACAGAAAATATAATATTTAACAGAGGAAAATAAATAATATTTTATCATTAGTGTTATGGCTGTATGGCTAATCCATACAAATATAAATTATATATTATCTGTAAATTATGATCAAAAGTTTATTTCTGCATTAAATTTATTTTTATATATGAGGTGTGATCAAAAAGTATCCGACCTTGGCTCATAACAACAAAAATATTTAACCTATTTAGTTAAGTGACTTGCACACTTCAAAGTAGGAGTGGTGCCTTCTAATGTAACACATTTGTCCCAGCAATATTTTCCATTGTTGGAAAAATTTTTCAAAAAGTCACTTTTTGTGAGCACCATAAGTTCTGTTGTCACAAATCTTTTGATATCCTTTCTATCTTCAAATCTCTTTACTTTAAGCAGTATTTTAAGTTTTAGCTAAGAGCCAAAATTTGAGTAAGGAGCTTGCTGAAGTTGTTAAATTCTGTTTTTCCAAGAATCTCTGGATAAGTTTTGATGCATGGGCTGGAACGTAGTTGTGATAAATTTTATCACAGCATGTAACAGCATCTCTTATCTAATGAAGAACTGTTATCTAGTACTCTTTATTGATAGTTTGTCCTTGAGAAGCGTACTCCTTAAGAAGCATACTTGTGCTGAAGTATGTCTTAATAATCGAAAAAGACAGTCAACATGACCTTAACATTGTTTCATGACTGCCTGACTTTCTTTTGACACTGAGAACTTTATTCCAGTGTTTTTCCAATGGGATGACTGCCTTTGTCTCAGAATCATAGCCATGGACCCATGTTTCATTACCATTTTTTTTTTCCCCATTAAATTAGGATTACTATTGGCACATTCCAGCACGTTTTGTGCAACTTCAGTCAGTTTCCCTTTTGTTCATGAGAGAAATATTGGGATAAATTTTTCTGCTATGCACTGCATCCCAAGATCTGCAATTAAAATTAATTGCACTGAGCCTAATAAAATTTCTACTTTATCTTCAACCTCTCTAATTGTTATTCATCAAATTTATCGAACTTGTTCAATTTTTTCAGGAATTTTTCTGATGGAAGGTCTGCCAGAGTGTTCATCACTTTTAACAGATGTTCACCATTAACAGAAACAGAAAGAGCACTACTCACATGTTTTACTTTCACAATTGCTAAGCAGTGAGAAACTGCAATGGCAGTAATACAGTGATTCATGTGCAGCCAATATGAGTTAGTCACATTTCACAATGGTCCATCTCCCACGTTACATCTGATTACTGCAAAAAAAAAGTAGATCTTTTTTGATCATACCTCATTTGTGTTTCTATTTGGACATCAATGAAACTCTCAGGTATTGGCTTTTCCCCTTATTGAAACTATGACCACACAGTGTCAAGAAAGTATAATTACAAAAAAGTATGATGGAGAAATGGTGCCTCCTTCTTGGTAAGAGATTATTTTTATGTCATTCTCTGACTTTCATGTTTGTTTTTGTAAACAAATAACTTAATTTAGTCTTCGTAAAATATTTTATTTAATATGACATTTTTCCATTTATTGTTATTTTACTTTAGGCATATGTATACACTTTTACAACAGTAAGCAACATCATGGTTATTTTAATACATCAGTTGAAAAAGTAAGTAAAATATTACAAAATATGAACAAGAAAAGAATCATTATCTGATTACAGAAATCTTGAGTTATCTAACCCTTATTTTGAAATTTTTTGAAGTTATCTTTAAATCCAATCTTGGTCAGTGTGACTGATATTGTGAAAAGAGTTATTCATGAATGTTCATTTACTTTTATAAAATCAATATTTTCTCAATCCATAATTATTTTAAATCTGTTTCTCGTATTATAAAAAAATATAAATGTAAAATTAATGACAAATTCTTTACTTACTTTTCTTTTTCAATAGACGGTATGGTGCGGTTGAAAAGAGGTTTTGCTTTGAAGGAGGTTCACGTTGTGGTAAAGGAGAGGGAGTTTATGTTCTGGCCACTGATCAGAGTGAGGAGATTTCACGTACCCTTGAACTTGCTGCTGAAGGGAAACTAATGACACGAAGAAGACCTGTTGCAAGAAACATGTCAGGTATATTAATTAACTTTATGTTTTCTCGTAGTTTTTGCTAAAAAGGACTTAATTAAATTTATAAACTTAGTCTTTTCAATAAAGTTTTTTTTGCTTGAAGTAGACTGACATTTAAACATGTCTACATCTTTTATAAATATATTAGTTCACTTTTATCGTAGTTGATACTTAGTGAGGTGTTAACTTTCTGTGAAATTTTCAGTGTTATAGAAAAGTAGAAAGAGGAGGAAAATGTAAAATTATAATCCATTTTAAATTTTATAAGTTGCATGTACCTAATTAGTTATTATTATTATTATTATTATTATTATTATTATTATATACAATAAACCAAAATTTAAGACAATCATGCCGTTTTTCAAGATCTCTCATTTACATGTCATTAAAAATCTTTAAAAGTTAAAGAGATTATTACATGTGTTTACATCAGCTGTAATAGTTCAATGAATGACAACGGTAGAATGATGCAACAAGTAGTGTTGTGTTTGTGAAACTTGTCACTAGCCCACTTATCAGAACATGTGACTGACTTGTCACTGCATGGACTGATCAGCCCTCTGTTATGAAACTTTGATTTTTTAACACATTTTGTATATTTTAAAAATATAATATTCATTTATAGAGTGAGTAGTTAATTATAGTTCAGTTGTGAAAATTTTAATTTTTGTCATTGGAAGTTAAAAATTACTTCAATTGATATTTAGATATTTATTATAAGTTATTTCAGAATAATTTTGTTTTTGTTTTAAAAAACTAGTTAGAAAAAATTTTTGAAATATTTTTCTTTTAAGTAACAGTAAATTTAGTATTAACGTTTTTGTAGAATTATATTTACTTGACAGATATTTTTATTTAATATTTTCAGTTATGGAAAGTAGTCCACGTCATTCTACACGACATGCTCGTTCAGAATCTGTTCAAGATAGCTGTGCCTGTTCTCCTTTTCCTTCTGTTTGGACAACACCATCTGAATCTGTGCCGTGGCCTTCTTCTGAGACACACACTGATAATACTTGTGATTTTGGTGATTCATCATCTATGGAATACACAGACACTCAGAGTCAGGTACATACTGGGTTTTTTACTTTTCTTTCATCTGTTAATATTTTCATTATTTAACATTTTTTTAAAGGCTGTAACCAGGTTGATTCTTTTTTTTGTAATTTGATTTTTTAAGACTAGTCATAGCATTTATTTTTTTAAATCATTTCTTACATTAAATATACACATTATTATATATATGTATATATACTAGCGGACCTGACAGACGTTGTCCTGACGTGGCATTGTTCTGTAATAAATGCACAACACATAAATATAAGTAACTTATTTAAGTTAAAATTAGCAGGAATGTGGACGAAATTTCATTAATATATTAGTGTGAAAATATTAATATTAATATATTGACAATATTAATGATAATATTAATATATTAGTACAAAAAATTACGGTATTAATTAGTCAAGGTTAACGAGCATAGGTTAAGTTTGGTTAACTTATATTTATAAAATAAATAAATATAAATAACCATTTATTAAAATTAATAAAGAGACTGTTCATTTTCCATCGAAATCCGATTGACTACTTTGCTTCTAAATAAAGCTGTAGCTGCGGTGGTGTTTGCCTAAATTTTCTCCACGTTACTTCTAATTTTCACTTAAGATCATTTTAAAAAAGTACCTCCTGCATTTTTTTTTAATTTAATAATTTTGAAGTTTCATAACCATGTGATAGCTTAATTAATCAATTAATAAAAAATTAGAGCACTGTAAAAAAAGCAACGTTGTTAAAATTTTAGTCGAAATTTTTATCATTTTTCTCATTCTTTATTTTAACATCTATTTTACCAAATTTTAGATAATTGTAAATTAAAAACAATTTTAGAACATTTTTTATAAAATTAATCAGCTACAAAAATTATAACTTCAATTTTTTAAATATACATTAAACTATAATTATTATACGTAAATTATATTTTAATTTTATAAATGTTATAATTTATTTTACAAACTGACATTTTTATTTTCAAAGAGCCGTTCAATACTTCATAATTTGCATAGAATCAAATGAGAACTGACAATTTAAATTTGTAGGTTAAGTTGATTGTTGTTGAATGCAGGTGTATACATCATTAAAATTCATGAAAAATCATGTAAAATACTCACGTCAATACTGCATCTTACAAATTTGCACAATGTGTATTTTCTAATTACACTTTAAAGCGTTATTTAAATAAATAATATTCTCAATAAGCGTGCAATTCTAGCAGACTCGGCAATGCTTCGCTATTGCTAGATTTGAGTACACATACAAATTAAATGAACACAATTAAGTTTCATAAAACCTTAAAAACAATGAACATTAGGAACTTCACAAAATTAAACCTTTCACTTTTTCACAAGTCAGAAGGTAAATAAAACCAAATGGCAAAACAACAGCACTACCTATCAGATTTAATTCACACCACTCTTTAATCACAGTATTCGGTGGAAAATAATTTTTTAACGAAAAGGGTTGTGGCTGCAAAATCATTACAATTAATACTAACATTAAAAAACTTACAAAACATTACAGAACTTCATAAAATTTAACCTTTCACTTTATAAAAGTCAGAAAAAAAAATCCAATTGTCAGAACAGCACTACCTATCGGATTTAATTCAAACTACTCTCTAAACAGAGTAGACCGTTAAATTATGAATTTTAATGTAATAACAACATTAAGGTACGACGCAAGTAACTGATATGCGGAAAAGCAACAAAATAAAAAAATTTCCTAGAATCCGATCGCACCACCAACTACCGGTTCTGACTGATATGCCAAAAATAAAAAAAAAAAATCTAAAACGCGATCGCAGCGCTGCCTACCGGATCCAATTGTGAACCTTACCCATCCCAAGTTCAACAACAACACATAAATAAATTAATTAATTAAAAAAAACATTTTTTATCGGATCAAATTGTGAATCTAAATCATTCTCGAATCTAAGCTTAATCACACATACAAAATTTCATCAAAATCAGTCCAGTCGTTTAGGTGGAGTTCAGTGACATACACACGCACAGAAGAAATATGTATATAAAAATATATATATATATATATGTTTAATGAAGCTGATGCCATTATAATAAAAAATTTATTTTAAATTTACAGGATGTAATAAAGTTTTAAGAGATTTTTATATTTGTAATAAAAAACAAATATATATAATCAATGTGTAAAAAGAAAATTTTTTAATCAAAATAATAGAGTATTTTATGACTTTGTAGCAGTAGGTTATAAGGCTGCGTTAACTAACAGTATAGCTGCACTATTTAATGTCATGCTTATTTCAAAATTGTGATTTTTCTTAAAGAAACATATTTATAAGTTATTCATTTTTTAATCTGATATCTTATTTTTTATTAAGTAAATACATATAAAATGATTGCTTAGAAAAATATTTTTGTCAGTTATAGTTCTGATCAGTACATATTTACATTACAATTTTTGTATTTTCTTAGAGTTGGCAATCAGAACGAGGAATGGGTCGTTGTGTTAGTTGTATTAGCAAGCTGGGTGGTCCATTAACTAGATCTTCCACCGCTAACACACCAGGTGAATAAAAATTATTTATACAATTTTTAACATTATTAATGTCAAGATTTTAGTTGACAGTGACTTTAGTGAATTTTAAAATTTCAGGCTAATATGTATACATTTGTTTTAAGTTAAGTACTTATAAAGTTATTATTTTTTTTATTATATAATCTGCTGGAGTTTATTTTTATTTATATTAAAACTGTAAAACAAATCTGATGGACACCATATGACGTCCTTGTACACCTATTAAATTACATATACACATTTTTTAAAATGAAAAGTATGTAAAATTTTATTTCATTAATAACTTCTGATGTTTTTTTTATTTTTTGTTATTGAATCATTATTCATCATAAAAATTTTTACAATCAGAGGTTAATAATTATTAATAAATCGATGTATGAAAAAAAAAGTTAAAAAAAGTAGGTGAAGTCTGATTCGAACTGATTTGCCTTCCTCCTGTAAGATCCAAATGTTTCATTAATTAAAACTTTATTTGACAATAACTTTGGAACCAATGAAAATAGTACCACTTATGATGTATCACTGAAAGGCTCAGATTGAGGGCTTATTACTGCAGTTAAGAAAAAGTCCAAAATCCAATTTTTTTTTGGATTTTGGGTTTTTTTGGACACTTGGACACTTCTGGATATTCAGTTGATTGCAATCAAAAGGGGACGTGCACAACTAAATGTTACAAGTCCTAAATCCAAAATTTCAACTTTCAACGACTAATTGTTTTTGAGTTATGCGAGATACATATGTACAGATGTCATGCTGAAACTAGTCAAAATGGATATTTCCATTGTAATCTGAAAACCAAAATTTTTCACGATCACAATACTTGCTTTACTTTGAACAAGGAAGTAAATATGCATAAACATTTTACTCTTCAGTATATCTTATCTTAATTTATTATTTACAAAGTCTAATTAGTATACTGTTATCATTTTTATTTTCATTGGCCAGAAATGAAGCTCTTTAAAAAAAAATACAAAAAAACAAAAAAAATTACAAAAATATATTTGATTACATATAAAAATAATTTTTTAAAAAAAGCTTTTATTTAACTAATATTAATATTAACATTAATATAAAAAAAAGGAAACAAATTAGAAAAACCCTCTAAAAAGTAAAAAAAAAGAATTAAATCAAATTGAGAATTTTAAACAAAAAAATATAATATATTAACAAATATAAAAATGCACTGAAAAGTAAAAAATAAATTATATAATATCTAATAAATAACCAATAAATAAAAAATAAATAAATGTAATAATTATTAAATTTTAAAATTAAAAGTAATGAACATATTTAGTTAAATAAAAGCGTGGCGCAGTTTTTATAATTTATTTAAAACAACACAACATTTACAACAATTATTCTTCATTTTCACTTTCAATAACAACGCGAGGAGGCGGAAAGGTCTGCTGGAACCTCTCCAGTTGAGACTGACTAGCTACAAGTAACAATCTCGGAAAATGCACCCACTCGCTTTCTTTGTACGTGTTCTCACATAGTTGAAGTTCATCTTCGAATTCTGTTAGTAATCTAAGCCAAATTGAACGCACTCTTTCCGCTAAACGTTTCATTTTAATTAAATATGAATTTTTATCTAATGAATTCATAATTACGATTGCAATTATAATAATTAATAATTTTTCAGATACCGTCAAAATGTAATAACTTTGAGTAAGATTTCTAAATTTAATTTTTATTTTTAATCTTATTAACGATTAAAGGTCATCTTGGTGCAAACTTGAACCATCAAAGAATTAAAACTTTAGTTATTTTATTACAGATAAATAAAGTATATACATATACTAAACAACATCATTAAACAAAAAATATATTTTAAAATACAGCAAATGTCTATAAATACTTATTTGAAAACATTGTTATAAAAACTGCGCCACGCTTTTATTTAACTAAATATTTTCATTACTTTTAATTTTAAAATTTACTGATTATTACATTTACTTATTTATTTATTTTTTATTGGTTATTTATATAATTTATTTTATACTTTTCAGTGCATTTTTATATTTGTTAATATATTATATTTTTTTGCTTAAAATTCTCAATTTGATTTAATTCTTATTTTTACTTTTTAGAGGGTTTTTCTAATTTGTTTCCTTTTTTTTATATTAATGTTAATATTAATATTAGTTAAATAATAGCTTTTTTAAAAAATAATTTTTTATATGTAATCAAATATATTTTTGTAATTTTTTTTTTATTTTTTACTTTTTGGTCTTAATGAACAATAAACTTTTTACATCCAAAAAAAATATTCTTAATAATATTTATATCTGAATATTATTGTTGTTCACGTTTGTTTGTTTATTAAGGCTAAAAAGTAAAAATATTTATTTTTACATATTGAAGTTACATACGTGTACCAAATTTCAATCATTTTCATAAATGAAAATTTTCAACTAAATGCATGAATTTAGCGTTTAGGTAGTGCGAGGTGGGGTGGAGGTGGGTCATATCCAAATTCTAACACCGTAGTAATGTATTGTCATCAAAGTTACATACATGTACCAAATTTCATTGATTTTCATATGTTAGATCAAAAGATATAGCAGTTGCAAGATTTGATTATAACTAAAGCAAGTTAAATAAAAGCTTATAAAACTGGAGTAAGCTATACTAAAAAATGTATGTTACATTTAAAACTTAGGTAAATTATAACTGATTACCCTTCCTGATAATGTATATCGCTTATGAAATGTTAGGTACATCGATTAACCACATAAATCTTTTAACTAGATGCTCATCTCCCCTACTTAATTTTAATGATTGATGTCCTACTGTATGTATGCATTGGTGGATTACTTTGACTATTAAATTGTGTATGTTTTAATGTACAGTCACTTCCCAATTACTGATCAGTTATATCATTTACTGGGCAGTTCGAATGATTTTAAATTTTTTTTTTGGATGGTAAAGTAAAAAACAAAACTTTGTATTTGTGATATGTGAAAGAAAAAACTTTTAAGCTCAGAAAGTAAAATTTTTCAACTTGTTAATTACAGATAGTTGGAAAGAAAGAAAGTTTTACTGTTTTTTTTATTTAACAACTGATATCCTTTGATAAGATTGATTGGAATAATTACAAGATCAATACTATTGAATTTATGAAGTTTCTACAGTGACGTTTTAAAAAAAATAAAAAATATTTTTGTTTACTTATAGCTAATTTTTTTCTTAAACATGTTTTCACTATCCTTTCTTTATAAGAATTACAAAGTACAGTAAGTTTTAAGTTTTGTATACATAGTTCTTGCGCAGGTTGGAAAGGGTATTTAGATAGAAGCAAGGGAACTACATTGTTAAAGTGTGTGAAGGGTGTGGTGAAACATGCAGGTGCTCGCCTAAAAGTTCTGATCATTTGTAAATTTTATAATTTATAAAAGTTAGATTATAATCTGGAGTAAATTATAGTTTATTGTTATAATGCTTTATTTTAAAGTTAAGTAATAGTTAGGAGTAAGTTCTTAAATGATGTACTTACATGTATTAATATTTCTAATGAATTTTCAATTAAGCAACATAGGAGTATATAATAATTATTATCAATAATGATAAAAAGAAAATATTCACTAACTACTTATTTTTATAATATTTAACGTTAGTGCTTTCGTGGGGTGCATCAGATGGACTGCTTCATCGGATGTAAAAATTAAAATAAATTTGTTTTAATTTTTAATCTTTTAAAATATTTTATTTTTAATTTATTAAAATTTTCACACATGAAAGCACTATTGTTAGATATAAAAAAACAAAGAGTAAGAGAATATTTTCATTTTATTATTATTATTGATAATAATTTATATTTCTGAATAGAATTTTTTAATATCTCATGGTAAGTAAAATTTGTCTTGGGACAGATCGTTCAAGGTCACCTTAAATCAAATTACTTTCAACAACTGTAGCAAATACTCACAGCTATTTTATTGATTCTTTTTCTGATAAAATTATCATAAATAAAAATACTCCTGTTTGCAGGTGAATGCAGAGCTAGCTCTATTGTACCTCCTAGCTGTGTTTCTGTTTCATCTTGTGAATCAGGTGGTTCATCAGAATACAGTACTCCTCGACTATCTGCTAATTCTGAAAACTGGTAAAACATTAATTTTTTTACTTTTTTAATAATTTTAAAAGAGATAAATTGACAAATGGAATAGAATGAAAAAAAATATTTTTCGATGACCTTTCATCTTTGACAATTTTTAGATTATATAGAAATTTTAATATTAATTTAGCTATTGAAAATTATGGTGGGTTCTTCTAACGTAACTTTAATAGTGTTATTGAGTATGATATTGTCATATTTTTTGTATTATAATTATGGTCTCTTTTTAGCTGGTCAAAGCAGTCCAGATTAACTGGAATTCCAGATTTTCAAACTGCAGGTAATGGGTTTAAACTGTATTTAAGTTTGCTAAAAGATGGTATCCCAAATGTTCTAGACTTGCTTTTGAGTTTTTAGCACTTAACTAATAAAATATTGATGTATTTTTTCTATTAATATTTATACTTTAAATTTATTTATCATTAAAAATTAAACCTTAATTCAATCAAAAAATTTAATTACCAGTTGTCTTTAATCAGAAAGTAGTGTAGTATTTATATTTTATGGATTTATAATTGTAATCTTTTTGTTTTCTATAGGATGACATCTCCTCCAGTTACTAGTGAAAAGTGTGCTTGTTGTCCTCCAGCACGACCACCTAAGCCTAGCAAGTTGTCATTGCCACCACAACCTGTTATGTGTAAGAAACCCCCAATGTCTACACCACCAACATGTATGTGTCAACATAAACATAATGCTTATAATAATTATGATGTTCCTCGATCTATTGCTGCAACTTTAAAGGTAAGTTTTTAACATCTATTTATTATAAAACAAACACTGTTTGTTGTAATTTAACAAACACTGGCAAAAAAAAAATTAAATAAAGTAGTAATAGTAAAAATAGTTAAATAGTGCCCAATTTTTCCATACTGTTAGTATGGCATGAACCACAAGGCTATTTGTCAGACTGTTATTTCTTTATTACAAAGATAAAGGAATAAGTAGTAAATCAAAACACACAGTGCTGAATTTACTGTCTGTTATAAGGCCAGTGATGCATGGTGAAGACTTATCTGTATCCCATTCTCCAACACATCTAACTTTAGAAGATGAATAAGAAGGATATCAGATAGCCACTGAAGTTCAAATTGAGGAGCAAGATAACCTATTTTTGAAGCAGAATTCTCTCCCTGTGACAACATCTGATAACTCAAGTGAATTAAATGACCTTGTTTGGAATTTGAACTTGTCAAACAAACAAGCTGAGCATTTGGGATCTAGGCTAAAAAGATTGAAACCTTCTCCATACTGAGACTAAATTGTGTTTCTTTCATAATTTTCAGGAAGATTTTCAAGATTTATATCCTGAAGAAAGTCGTTTAAAATATACTGTAACAATATTTGTACTGTAGTAATAAATCAATATTTGTGTTGAAGTGTATGGATGCACTTCATCATGAACAAAACAATACAGAATGAACACTGTTCATTGACTCTTTGAAAACTATTTTAAAGACTATCCTTTTGCACAATACCAACCAACTTCCTTCTTTTCCCAATAGCTTATGCAATTAACATGAAAGAAACATATGAAGAGACAATATGAAAATCCTATTAGAAAAAATTTAGAAAAATAATTACCATTGTACTGTTCGTTGCAATTTCAAAATTATTGGGTTATTAATGGGTTTGCAGCTCAGCTACACTAAATTTTGTTGCTTTTTGTGTGATTGAGGTAGCAGGGACAAGTTAACAAAGAGATGATTCTTCTACGTCCACTCCATGCAAAATTAGGCCTTTTCAAAAACTTTGTTAAGGTGATAGATAAAATTGGTGGCGGACTTCATTATTTTAAAGAAAAATCTTTTATTAGTGATGCTAAAATCAAGGAATGAATTTTTGTGCACCCACTTAAGACCATTGATTAGAGGTGGACAAATTGAAAAACTGTAATGCCAAGTTGAAATGTCAGGGAGGAGGTTAGTGCTGTGCAAAACTTTGTAGAAAATCATTCCAGAACTATCATGACATTGTGAGTAAATTATCACAATCATACAAACATATGATGTGTCACTAAAAAGTAATTTATTGGGTTCATATCTGGATTTGTTTCTGGACAATCTTGGCGCCATTATTGACGAGCATGGGGAACACTTCTACCAGCAAATCTCAGTCATGGAAAACAGGTACTAGCAACAGTAGAGTACAAGAATGCTTTCAGATTATTTTTGGGCACTAAAGAAGTATGTTCCAGATGCCAAACACAAAAGTAAAATAACAAATATGTAAGTTAAATAGTGCCCTACGTGCATGTAAATTCTTACAATTCTTTTAAGATTTACTTATGAAACATAAAAAATGGTTGAGTAATGGAAAAACTTTATTTTCATATTTTAATTCAGTATGAAAAGTTCTATTTGGATATTACAGTAACTATTAAAAGTAGCTTAAGTATACACTAATAGCAAATTAATACAAATTCAATTGAATTTAGTAGATTTTTGTTAATATTTATTTCTTGTTTAAAAAATTGTGTTCTTTTCTTTTCTTGCTGCTAATGGGTTTTACTTTTCTATATAATCTTTCTTTGTTTTAAGTTTTAAGATGTTATAAATGTTTTGTTAGGCTACTGTACCCATCCTCATCAGATGATGCTAAGTCAAACATCTTTTTTTTCATGTTTGTTGGTTTTTATTTTCCGCTTTCACTCCTGCACATTCTCCTTCATCTTTTTCTTTCTGATTATTCTGATTTTCATCTAAGATAGATTCAATAATTACATCATTGTTCATAATATTATTTTCTGATAGCCCTTTGCTACAAATCCATTTATTCTTGTCATCTGCATGTAATACTCGGTTTTTTCTATAATTCCTTTTAATCATTTTACTTCTTTGCATTGCTGGTTTCTTTACTAACAAGATTTTCTATTTCATCCAGATAATTGTTGAAATAATCTGATAGCCGTTTTCCGGCATTTACTAATATTTAGAGTTTAAATTTCATTACATTCAATACGTGTGTAATATATTATGTTGTATGTTTAACTTTTTAAACATAAATAATTTAATAGTTGATCAAATTAATTCATATTGCAGTTTACTTATTATTTTTAGCATTAATGATTGTGAACCGTAGAATAAATATTGGTCAATTAACAAAGAGAGTTGATTGAATTTGGCTTTGATAACAGTGAGACTATTTTATTAAAAAAATAATAATGTACTGACAGAAACAAAAAAAAGAATTATTATTATATTATAATTATACAAATTTTTGATTTAATTTTCAGTTGTTAATATGATTCTACTAAACAAAAAACTGTTGCATAGAAAACAATATCCCTTTTTTTTTATTTACCTCAGAACTGTTGTTTTTCGAATTGTGAAAATAAAAAAGTATTAGTCAGAAAAAGAACCCTGTTTATTAGGATAATAAATGATAGGAAGATAGTACATGTTTGAACTAAATACAGATTAATTTCACCTAAATTTCATATTTTTTTAAAATGATTGTGCCGTCAGAATCATTTTTTAAAATGATTGTGCTGTCAGAATCATTTTTTAAAATGATTGTGCTGTCAGAATCATTTTTTAAAATGATTGTGCCATCAGAATCAGTGTGGGATTTATACTAGTTTTGCAACCAATAACAGATTGCTTTGATGCTGTGTTAACTATTGTTGGCTTTGTATAGGATGACAATCGTTTGTCACTTAATTCATCATCTGAAGAATATTATGATACTCCAAGAAGTCTACGAGACACCCTTCAGAGGACACCCCCAGCTGGTACATTTCCAGTACCTGTTTACCATCATTGTTCTAGGTATATAAAACTTATTTTTTGTTTCAATGACTGGTTGTGTTTATAATTAAATTAATTATTCTTTTCATTTAAAAGTTAGAAAATAGATGGAATGTTTAACAGTTTACTATAATTTAATTTATATTTTTCTTCTTATTCTAAATTCTATCCTTCCTTGTAATCTTATCTAATATTCCCACTAATCGTCTAATGCAGACTTCTTAATTTTGAAACCTAATCAGATTTTTCATTTATTAATGTGGGAAGAATTGAAAAAGGACTGGAAAAGTAGTGAAATAATGAGTGCTAACTGTAAAGAATCTCAGGTAATTAGAAAAGGCTAGATAAAATTGGTATTTAAGAGGTTTGGAACCCTATAATTAATTAGGAATGGACAGTGAATCTTGTTTTATTTTTTAAAAAGTTATATTAAATGTATGAAAAGTTGATAGCCTGTTTGTTAATAAGTTTATCTTTTTAAAAAACTGATACGTAAACAGAAGCTGGATAAGAAAAAAGATTGTAGTTGCAGTTGTTAATTACTGAAAAACCACTAATGAAAAATGAAAACAAAAACACAAAAACTCAATTTTTTATAAATTAAAATATCATTCCCAGATAATCTTTTGACTTCAAAATTATATTCAGTGAATCAAAAAATAATAAAAAAACAAACTGTAATTTTTTGTGGTTTTATGGACATGCATAAAAAACTTAAAAGAAATTAATAACAAAAAATTTCAGAAAAAAAATGAAAAATTAATTCAGTTTTTTATAAAAAGATGTTACTTTACTTAATATGTTTAAGAATAACATGTAACATGTATTGTAAATTAATATAACTTATAGGTCAAAATAGAAAATAAAAATGTAAACAAGCTATGATTACTCATAATAATAATAATAATAATAAGCAGAAATACAGTAATAATAAAGAATAAGTTGTATCGCTGACCGAGAATTACTAAGCGACTGACACCACCATCAGCACCGTACATACACTTCTTTTATCACCAGCCCACAAACTCATCGTATGTGTCACTTTGTTAATTTACTTTAAACCAAGCAAATATATTTTTTTTAAATAATTATACTTACTGCATATAAATAAACTAAATTATGATAATTAGTTTAGATTTTTGAATGATTTCAAAATATTCAAACCAGTACTGAAAGTGTTAAGAATAATATGTAACATGTATTGTAAATTAATATAATTTTTATATATTTAATTTACTATATAAATTAAGTGTAATATTAGTTTTAAAATGTATTGTACTGTTTAGCTACTGTAAGCTAATAACCATGCTTTGTTACCAACCTTCTGATGTTATTTTGTACAATCTTTGAAATAAATACGTTTTTTTTATCTCCGGGACCATCGTTAGCTATTGCTTCAGAGGATGAGATTTTTAGTGTGTGAAAATGCCATGCCTGGCCGTGAGTCGAACCCGGGACCTCCAAATGAAAGGCCAAGACACTACCACTCGCGCCATGGAGGCCGGCATAAATTACTTTATCTTCAGATTATCTGACATTAGATTTCTTAATTCACATAATTCTTCATAAAAGAGTAATAATTAATAGAAGATTTTAAAAGAAATCAAAGCAATCAAGATTTCAACTTTAGCTTGGTGCAGATAAGAATGGAAGTTGGACTTGCCTAAGAACAGATGATGATTGCTCAAGTTGACCATTACCGTGGTGCATTATCAAGATAATGGGTTAATGCAATTTGCATTTCAACCCAGAGAAGGGTTCTTACATAGCTATTTTCTTTGTCTACTGTACTACTTGATTGTTGCATTTTTACCTGGTGTCTGTTATAAAAAAAACATACTTATGTTAATAAATAGTTTAGCAAATTCCATTACAGAGCAGATTATTATGGGGGTGTTTGAAGTAGCCTTCCTGTGAAAAGTACTATTTTGGTAAAATATTAGGGGATTACAGTTGTGATATATTAAGGTTTACATCATATGAGTCTGACCTCACCCTAGTTGTGCTGGTTTTGGCATATATGTAAAGTCAGAAAAAAAGTGTGTTACATCAGTAAAATATAATGAAAGAAATAGCTGAGCAAACCATTTTCTGAACTGTTGGCAGTATATTGAAGGCAGTTCTGTGAACATGTCCTAAAAATAGAACAGAATTATTATGAGACAGAGTTACTGATGCAAACCAAATGGTTTACCATAGCTAACAATGATAGTAAAAGAAAGTAGTGATGATAGGACTAATGAATCTTAGTTTTCAGACACTTGACAATGCAGATGAAATAGATAGAGCCACTAAAGAAAAAAAAACTCTTTCCTTTCTTACTACCTGTTATTTTTATTAAAATAAAGATATGAGAGTATTAAAAAACAAAAAATAAAAAATAAAATTAAGCAAATAAAAATTTTTAAAGAATTGGGTAGAAAAAGTATTATTAGTTGGATAATAAAAGAAATAAACATGTTTTGGTGTAGAGTACATGCACGTGTCTGCATGCAGGTATGGTTAGATATATGTGTTTACATAACATGAACACCCGATCAGTCCTGTTAACAGAGCTTTCTAAATTTTGATAATTAATACCTTGGTATGTATAATCTGCTTCTTCAGAATTTTTTTATTTATTTTTTTATAAAAAGAAATTTTTTTTTTTGTCTTCAGTCATTTGACTGGTTTGATGCAGCTCTCCAAGATTCCCTATCTAGTGCTAGTCGTTTCATTTCAGTATACCCCCTACATCCTACATCCTTAACAATTTGTTTTACATATTCCAAACGTGGCCTGCCTACACAATTTTTTCCTTCTACCTGTCCTTCCAATATTAAGCGACTATTCCAGGATGCCTTAGTATGTGGCCTATAAGTCTGTCTCTTCTTTTAACTATATTTTTCCAAATGCTTCTTTCTTCATCTATTTGCCGCAATACCTCTTCATTTGTCACTTTATCCACCCATCTGATTTTTAACATTCTCCTATAGCACCACATTTCAAAAGCTTCTAATCTTTTCTTCTCAGATACTCCAATCGGAGTATCAAGAATATCTTGGAGTATCTTGTCCAAGCTTCACTTCCATATAAACCGACACTCCAAACATATACTTTCAAAAATTTTTTCCTGACATTTAAATTAATTTTTGATGTTAACAAATTATATTTCTGACTGAAGGCTCGTTTCGCTTGTGCTATTCGGCATTTTATATCGCTCCTGCTTCGTCCATCTTTAGTAATTCTACTTCCCAAATAACAAAATTCTTCTACCTCCATAATCTTTTCTCCTCCTATTTTCACATTCATTGGTCCATCTTTGTTATTTCTAATACATTTCATTACTTTTGTTTTATATTTGTTTATTTTCATATAGTTCTTGCGTAGGACTTCATCTATGCCATTCATTGTTTCTTCTAAATCCTTTTTACTGTCGGCTAGAATTACTATATCATCAGCAAATCATAGCATCTTTATCTTTTCACCTTGTACTGTTACTCCGAATCTAAATTGTTCTTTAACATCATTAACTGCTAGTTCCATGTAAAGATTAAAAAGTAACGGAGATAGGGAACATCCTTGTCGAACTCCCTCTCTTATTACGGCTTCTTTCTTATGTTCTTCAATTACTACTGTTGCTGTTTGGTTCTTGTACATGTTAGTTCTTCTATCTCTGTATTTGAACTCTAATTTTTTTTAAATGCTGAACATTTTATTCCAGTCTACGTTATCGAATGCCTTTTCTAGGTCTATAAACACCAAGTATGTTGGTTTGTTTTTCTTTAATCTTTCTTCTACTATTAATCTGAGGCCTAAAATTGCTTCCCTTGTCTCTATACTTTTCCTGAAACCAAATTGGTCTTCTCCTAACACTTCTTCCACTCAATTCTTCTGAATAGAATTCTAGTTAAGATTTTTGATGCATGACTAGTTAAACTAATTGTTCTGTATTCTTCACATTTATCTGCCCCTGCTTTCTTTGGTATCATGACTATAACACTTTTTTTGAAGTCTGACGGAACTTCCTCCTTTTCATAAATATTACACACCATCTTGTATAATCTATCAATCGCTTCCTCACCTGCACTGCACAGTAATTCTACAGGTATTCCGTCTATTCCAGGAGCCTTTCTGCCATTTAAATCTTTTAATGCTCTCTTAAATTCAGATCTCAGTATTGTTTCTCCCATTTCATCCTCCTCAACTTCCTCTTCTTCCTCTATAACACCATTTTCTAATTCATTTCCTCCGTATAACTCTTCAATATATTCCACCCATCTATCGACTTTACCTTTCGTATTATATATTGGTGTACCATCTTTGTTTAACACATTATTAGATTTTAATTTATGTACCCCAAAATTTTCCTTAACTTTCCTGTATGCTCCGTCTATTTTACCAATGTTCATTTCTCTTTCCACTTCTGAATACTTTTCTTTAATCCACTCTTCTTTCGCCAGTTTGCACTTCCTGTTTATAGCATTTCTTAATTGCCGATAGTTCCTTTTACTTTCTTCATCACTAGCATTCTTATATTTTCTACGTTCATCCATCAGCTGCAATATATCGTCTGAAACCCAAGGTTTTCTACCAGTTCTCTTTATTCCGCCTAAGTTCGCTTCTGCTGATTTAAGAATTTCCTTTTTAACATTCTCCCATTCTTCTTCTACATTTTCTACCTTATCTTTTTTACTCAGACCTCTTGCGATGTCCTCAAAAGTCTTCTTTACCTCCTCTTCCTCAAGCTTCTCTAAATTCCACCGATTCATCTGACACCTTTTCTTCAGGTTTTTAAACCCCAATTTACATTTCATTATCACCAAATTATGGTCGCTATCAATGTCTGCTCCAGGGTAAGTTTTGCAGTCAACGAGTTGATTCCTAAATCTTTGCTTAACCATGATATAATCTATCATGGCATAGTATACCTTGCAGTATTGGCTGGCTTTTTCAAAGTGTATATTCTTCTATTATGATTTTTAAATTGGTTGTTGGCAATTACTAAATTATACTTTGTGCAAAACTCTATAAGTCTGTCCCCTCTTTCATTCCTTTTGCCCAGCCCGTATTCACCTACTATATTTCCGTCCTTGCCCTTTCCAATGGTTGCATTCCAATCTCCAACTATTATTAAATTTTCATCTCCTTTTACGTGTTTAATTGCTTCATCAATCTCTTCGTATACACACTCTACCTCATCATCATCATGGGCGCTTGTAGGCATATAGACGTTAACAATCGTTGTCGGTTTAGGTTTTGATTTTATCCTTATTACAATGATTCTATTGCTATGCGTTTTGAAATATTCTACTCTCTTCCCTATCTTCTTGTTCATTATGAAACCTACTCCTGCCTGCCCATTATTTGAAGCTGAGTTTATTATTCTAAAATCACCTGACCAAAAGTCGCCTTCCTCTTCCCACCGAACCTCACTAATTCCTACTACATCCACATTTATCCTATCCATTTCTCTTTTTAAATTTTCCAGCCTACAAACTTTTTTTAAACTTCTAACATTCCACGCTCTGACTCGTAGAATGTTATTTTTTAATTTTCTGGTGACCCCCTCCTTAGTAGTCCCCACCCGGAGATCCGAACGGGGGACTAGTTTACCTCCGGAATATTTTACCAAGGAAGGCGCCTCCATCATTGCTATATGAAAATGCAGATAGCCACATTTTCTTGGAAAAAAGCAGCTGCAGTTTTCCATTACTTTCAGCTGCGCAGTACTCAGAGGACTGAGTGACGTTGATATGGCCGTTTAAGTCGTCCTGACTCACGCCCCTAACAACTACTGAAAGAGCTGCTGCCCTCTTTCAGAAATCATTCCTTAGTCTGGCTCTCAACAGATACCTCTCCGATATGGTTGCACCTTCGGTCCAGCTACTCTGTATCACTGAGTACTCAAGCCCCCTCACCAACGGCAAGGTCTCATGATTCATAGAGGAGGAAAAAGAAATTATAAAAATAATTTAAAAATTTAGAATGTGTATGCTGTTTCAGTCATTGAACTATAACAGTCTATTGATAGATAAAAAAAGCATTCCTTTGGTGCTGTATTTGAATATACTTTTAAATATACCAAAAGATTATAACAGCATAATGGTTCACTTTGCTTCACTGACTTAGATAGTAAACATATATCTTTATAGTTTTAGAATTTTGTTATAAATATATTTTTAATTTTTTTGTTATAAATATAATATTGTAATGAATTTATTATAAATATATATATATATATATTTTTAAAATAAATTTAAAACATAATAAAACATTTTGAAGAAACTGAGCTCTCTTTGAAAGTACTTAATGAAGATTAAAAACAAAATTCATTAGTAATAAAATTATTGTATTTATTCAGTGAATTGATGTTTTGAAGAAAGTGCAATTTAACCATAGTAGAAAATCATATCATAATCTGATTGTTTAAATAAATTATTTAATAACATAAAACATAATTATTTGTTTACCTAGGTAAACATATACAAATTAATTTTCTTGTATTATTTGTTTTTCAGACATGTTGCAAGATGCAGTCTTCCTTGCCCTTGTCAGAGATTATTATGCTGTCCAGAGAGTTGGCTCTTCTCTTATGCACATTGCTGTGGGCCTGAATCAATCCATCCTGTGCCTGTCCAGAAGGTAGGTGTGCATGTTGACGGCTTATATTTCATATATTCTTTTGCTGGATTGTGAGTTCTTCTTTTGGTAGTTATTTGTAGGAGGGAGTTGAAAATTCCCATCTCATTTTCTATTTAAGCCATTCCTTTTACCTGTCTCCATTATAGACAGTTTTGCTGTCAATATGTCCAATGGTCCATCCTTTTATTTTCCTTTTAGATATATTTTTAGTCTCTCCTACCTTGGTTTACAGTGCAATATAAGAAATTTTAGTGAATCCATTCTTTGGGAATGATTAAATCAAAATAATTGAGTCTTATCAGAGTATTAATAAACTGTTCATATATTTAAGTTATAGTAAAGCTGCAATATCCAAAGCCAAATTTAAAAAAAATTATAGATGCCCACGTTAATAAATTATTTTTCCCATTATGTAAAATATATTTGATAGGCCTATTATTGAATTGAATTCCCAGTAAAGACTTAAATAAAATTGAATTTTATTGGAAAGCTGTAACAGAAAGTTGTGCTGGTAAGTTGAATTTAACTAGGATAGAATTAAATAGAATTTAATTTATTTACAGTGTTTATCTTTATATTACAGGAAATGAGTCAATGAAAAGTTTTTGTAACACTAACCCAGTAAAATTTCTAGGATGTCTTTAATGCAATGTTTCCTAATTCTAGGGTCTGTGTTTGCATAAGAAATGAAATGACTGTTATTGTAAACTATCAGTTATAATTTTTGAAATTTTTTTCTTGTTATGAATTAATTCTTTTCAACACTTTTAAGAGAAATTCAGCTGTTATAATTAAAGCTGTTAAGGCTATATAATAAAATTGATTCTTACATTTTTACACTGTTATTTACGTATTGGTTTAGCCATTAATTTTATTTATATTGAACTGTTGAAGAGTCAGTTGGGTGTATAAGTAGAAATATTAAATGTAATTGGAAAAAAAAAATATTTTTAATCATCCAGTTATTTACAACTTCAATCTTACAAATGTTACTGGTCTGCACAAGAAGTTGTTATTTTAAAGATAGCCTTTTTAATGAATATCAGTGTGAGTAATATGCTCAAATCTGTCTTCTGAAGAATTAATCAGTATAGAGTAACCCACCTACGTGTTGGAAATTGAATTTACTGTTATTTATTAACAGTAAATTTATTTATTAACATGTTTAGTATTTTATTGCTTACGTTATATAAGTAAGTAATGAATATTATCTATAATTTTTAAAATTCCCATGGTCCTCTGGATTTTTTTAATAATTAATTGGTTTTATATTCTTAATGGGTCAAAACAACCATAAAATGTATGTATTCAATCTGTTAATGGATATAAAGAATGCAAGTATGTCAGTGTACTAATAATATTATTTATTAATTATTAATAATAATAATAGTATTTATTATTTATTCATGTTCTATATTTTTGTATTTTCCCAGTATCATCTTTATCATAGTGAATAGTTTTTTTGCATTGATATTAAAGATAAATATTTTAAAAACAATCATTTGCTTATGGTGGGTTAGGCGACAGATTTTTGTCAGCAAAATCATTATTTGGTATTATTAAAGTTTTTGATAAAATAAGGTGACTTCTTTTTTGTTTCTTTTTTCTAATGAGTTAATATTTTACATAAGTTTTAGATTGATAATTGTTACAAATTTTAAAGAAACAAATTTTATATTAAATAGTTTTTGAAATTTGTAATTTTTCCACGTGAAAGTGTTTCATGAATGTAAAAATTTATGTAAAATCCATTCTTCCATTTTTTTTTCTATTAATATCCAATTCTATTTCAACATTTGACAAATATGTATTGTAATATTGTATATATTAAACTGCTTTTATTTATATTTAATAAATAAATGTACAGAAATATGTAGTTGCACTAGATTGACAATAGTAATTATTGAAAAAAACAATGATAATAAATCCAACACTCATCTTTACTTTGATGGGTTGTAAAACAATGTTAATGTTCATTACCACTGAAAAGTAGATTGCAAAATTATAAATATAACGTTGATTTTGTTTCCATAAGACTGAAGATAATTATATTCAATAAATATGACTATGTAGTAATAAAAGTAAAACATTACTCATTCAGTCATAGAAACTCATGTAAAATTTCAGCTTTTTATCAGTATTTTTGTATAAAAATCTATTGCACTTGCTATTGTGCTTTTCGTGAGTTTTCTTTAAAGTCTGTATTTCAGTTTTAAAAACATTGCTTAAAATTTATTGTATACTTTGTTTTCTTTTTTCAGGTTAGGCTCAGTGGGACTGGTAAAATGCCTGTGAATGCCAATGGAAATATTGCTATTTATGCCACAGTAGATAAATTTAAAAAATTAAAATGTAAGGAAGATCAAGAATCACAGTCTGCAAAATTAGAAGTAACAGCTGAAGAAGATATACCAATAGAGCAGTTTAATCAGCATTCTGCAAAATCAGTAGATACTGCAAATTATGTTAACGTGGAACCACATAATGAGAAAACAAATGAAATTAATGACTCTGTTCATTCAAAGAATACAGAAAAAGGTTCTATTGCATTAGAAAAAACTGAAAATGGTAATGAGTTGAATTATACTAACCTTGAATTTGCTCATTCACTTCAATATTATGAAAATGCAAAAGATCTTTTGCAGAAAACTGGTTTAACAGAAAGTGATATTATTATTGATAAATTCTGCAGCAAGTGTGGCCATACTTCTAATACAAACCAGATAAATAATGGATCGGTTCCAGGTGAAGACTACCTTCTGATGGAACCAGCAATATCCGAAGTCAATTCTTGCTTACATTTGAAATTGGTTAAACCAGATGAAGAGGAAAGTGTGAATAATAAAAAATGTGATGTTAATCATAGAACTACTAATTTAGCAGAAAAGTGTTCAAGTGCACCTAGTCTTGCTGGTGCTAAACTGGAACAATGGCAAAAACAATCATCCTCAGAATTTGTAAGAATTCCTGGAGGCACTCCAATGAGATTAAATCAGTCATTATCGGCTGCATCAAGTCCATATTTAAAAAGACATATTATGTCTTGTTGTCCTAGAGAGGGTTCATACCACTTTAGAAGAAGATCTACATCTGTTGAATCTTCCAGACAGTCCGAAAGTACTGAAAATGATAAATCAGTTGTATATTCTTCTCAGTCAGTTTACGAAACTGAAACATCTCATTGTTCAGAAAATTCTGTTAATTCTCAACCAATTGAACTGCAAATAGTTGAAGATGTACCCCGAGTAGATGTTCCTACATGTATTGCAAATAATAAAAAATCAGATTTACAAAAGACTGTTCGTGTGAATAACACAGAAGTATCAGATGCACAGGATAGTTTAAGTTCAATTGTAAATATTAGAAGATCTTCTAGTGTTCCTTGTAAATCTGGTAATCGTGATTCCTCCAGTTCAAATGATTCAGGTGTATCAACAGGGTCTCTGAATCATCGAGGCACTGATTTTGCTGAATTTGAACTACCTTTATCAGGCAAAAGGCATTGTCATGAAGGTACAGACAAGAATAACTCTAATCAATGTTTACATAATTCATTGCCAAGGAAATCAAAATCTACTGATCCTTTACAAGAATTAACCTTTCAGTTTCAAAAAGATGTGTCTCCTAAATCATCCTCTGCTGAAGCTGAAATTCCTGTTTGCCCAGTCAAAAGAAATTTATTCAAAGGTAAGCTATAGTTTTTATGAAATTATGTAATTAAGATTTTATTAAATTAGTTTGATTTTAGTTTTAGTTTGATTTTTAATTAATGGTCTGCCCAGTGATAATGGTTTTCAATAATTTAAGACAACTATAAAAAGATAATTGCATTTTTTTGTATACAGGATAATTGTATACTTCTTGAAAGGTGGTATGTAATTAACGATTAAAAAGATTTATGCCAAAGAGGGATTCATTGTAAATCTGTGATTATTTTTTTTTACACGTGCATGAGACTTCATTAAGAAATGTTTTAGCATTGTTTTATCATTTAAGAACTGGTATTTGTGTGCGTAATTTAGTTACCTGTAACTGAATCATTCTACATAATTCTGTTTCCTTTAATAAAACTAAAGTTTTTGATCGTTAAATATAGAAATTAAACACTAGGTATTTATAATGATTTTATATAAATGACATTTAAATCTAGGACTGTCATTCAGGTTTCTAATTATTCTACTAATATAAAAGGTTTAAGCTGTGAATTTATTTTCATTTCATGTCGTAGATAAAATAAAAATTAAGTACTATAGAATTAACATATTAACAGCTGGTTTGATTTTGCATGGCATTAGATCACTGGCAATTAAACAATATATATAAATATTTCCTTTCATGCTAAGAGGCTAATTGCTTGTCTCATCCTCTTGCATAATAATTCTTATTCAACTTGTGAAGTTTGTGTTTTACCATATTACTGAATTAATAATCTTAGTAAATTATAAAATTTAAAAAAGTAATACATTATAGTAATATAAGTTGCCAAATTATTTTTTAGAGGATCTTTAATTTTCTAACAATAACCTAATGGATATCCAGGTCAATGAGACTTAAAAAACCACAAGAATCAAAGAATGACTCAGATACTCAGTATTAAAACATTATTAATAAATAGTAACACTACCCTCAAGAGCCACACTGGTCAAATAAGCTTATAAAGATCTTGGCAGACTTCTACTTAGGAGGAAAATTATTAAGAAGCTCTTAACTTTAATAACTGTGGATTTGAAGAGGAAAAAATTATTCTACTGTGAGTAAAATTTTGATGTACGGAATCCATAACGACCATAAACCCACTCTCGACCAGTTGTAATCATAATTAAATGGCCTCATCATACAGACTTTCATAAAAATTGGTAACTCCAACTCGAAGATATCAAGTAAAACTATGAAAAGATTAAATTTATTATCCCCCACTCCTGAATGAAATTAGCCAAATGCATGACCAGTGTAACATATTAATGCGACAGAATCATCTTATTAATATAAGAATGTGATTTATAGTCCAGAAATGACAAAAAGGAAAAAGAGTGTTTGCCTCACCCTTTTATGAAAATTAATAATACTAAACACCACCAGAGAGTTTCTTAACTATCTAAGGTTTGTTAAATTAAGAGAAAAAATTTACCTCTCTGAGAAAAATTTATCCTTTGAGACCAATAAGGTTTATATCTTAAAATGTTTATAGCATTCTACGTTAGAATTCTAATATTTAAATCAATACTTAGCTTAGATTTGGTAATGACATTGCTAATACCTGTGATCGGCATGAAAACAGGTTTGATTTGAAGCCCAAGTTTGGTAGCAAACCTTTCAGTACAAAATGAAATCATCAAAGAGGAATCAAGTACGATCCTGGCTTGGATAAAATTACCTTTTTTATCTCTTACATTAACTACAGCTGTTACAAGTAAAACAGACTTGTTAGGTTCTTATTTTAAAGTACAATGTGAACTATTAGCTGAAAAAGCTTGATTCTGCTTAGCAAATTTATTTGCTGCGTCTTGCAGTGTTTTATCTAAATGAATTAGTTAATGTATGATGCTTCTGTGAGCATTTTTTAGATTTATGATTGCTTGGGCAATCTTTGACAATATGTTGTTTACTTAAACAATTAAGACATAATTTTTCTTGAAATGCAAAGTTTTTTCTTTCGTTAACAATATAACTTAAAAACTTATCACACTGATATAATGGATGGTTGCAGGTTTTACATAATGTACACAAAATTATTAGAATTATTTACATGAAATACATTTTTACTAGAACTAGGTTTTGAATAATTATACTTTTTGCCGCTAAAACCTACATTAGATGGCTGTACCCTTTCATTACATTGAATCGTGTCAGTGGATTAAGTAGTTTACGTTACATTCTAAGGAAGAAATGAGTTGTTCTAACTTTGGAAATTCATTATTTTCCAATGTTTTATCCTAGTCTCTTAAAATATTTAAGTTTTTAGTAATTAACTGTATTATAATAAATTCTAAATAGTCAATATTTAGATTCTTCAATGCATTAATATCTGAATTAACTTGGTCAATGAACTTAGATAAATTTTCAGAATTTTCCTTTTTTAATGGTTTTAAATTAATAATTTCTAAAGCATGTTTAGCTGCTATTAGCCTTTTGTTATCATAACGAGTTTTAAATAGTTCTATTGCAGTTTCATAATTTTCAGATGTTACTGATAAATTTTTATTACGTCAAGAGCATTGCCTCTTAAGAAATTTGCAAGGTAAAAAATTTCTCAACATTAGAAAATTCTTCTCGGTTATGAACTAAACTATTAAAAAGATCAAAGAATTTATGCCAAGCCTTCACATCACCATGGGCTCAATTAGTATATGTTTTAGAGAAATTGGATTAGGTTTGTTAATCACTTTAGTTGCATCAGTTACCTCTGAAATTTTGAAACGATTTTCTAATTTTTTATGTTTTAATTTAAGTTTGTCGAAAATATTATCATATGTGTGCCTATCCTGTAGGTCTTTATCTGTTGCATCTTGATGCAGTTCGATTTCAGATTGAACATAGAAAAATAGTATTTTATATTCTAACAGTTTATCAAACTTAATGATAAATAGATTGTAATCGCCTGAATTAAGATCAAAGTTTTTCAATGAATGTTTTTAAATTGGCTATACTATTCTTCATAATTCCTCTTTTTTTAATTAAATCCTTGAATTCCATTTTTATTGAAATCAGACACAAAATAATACTAAATTAGAATGAAATAAAGTTATTATAAAATAAGGTTAAAGATAATGTCATATACAATAATATTGTTAAAGTATAGCCTGTGCATAAAGTTGAATGAACTGGATTGGTTGTAAATATGATACGATAGTTGCTAATATATGCGTTTGCAGCTCAGCGAACAATAGAAAGATTGCCTGAGATATTTGTGTACATGTTTTGTACAGCGCAACAAAAAACGAACCTTGCCCAAGCCTTTATCAAGGGTTTAATATAGCATTTATGCTATAAGATCTTTATAGCTGCTTGTCCACTGTGAATGCTTATAGTTAAAAATTTAACTGTGTTATAAACCATTGAAATATTTAACTATTGAAATATTCACAAACTTGAATGTTTCACTAATGTTAATTTTTTAATTGCACTTTTAACATACACCTTAATTTTTTGATACACTTTTTATAAATAAATTATAAATACTGTGTTGTTGACTTGGTTTGACCTTATCGAAACCAAGTCGAGCCATGTAGAGCGGCTAAGTCTGTGTCGTTGATTCGGTAGGTACGGTGACTTGACCATCTGGTTCTTGAATGTGGAGACAAATGACCAAAAAACATGTGTTGAATCCAGTGTTAACTGTCCAGCCCTATCCGCTTGATTTATCCGGCTATCCGCTTGACTTATCCAGCAACTTAACCATATGGCTCGGGGACCTATGAAACGAACCTATATAACTATGAAGGACCTATGAAACGTATGGTAGATTTTAGAGCGAGGTTAGACTGTATTTTCATAGATGATGAATGAAGACAACACCTTGTAGCTTGTTGAATAATAGTTTAATGAATTGTCATCTTGATAGTTAATGAAATGAATTGTAACATAACGTATGACTTGACATAAAAATAAAAAAATATAAAATTAAATAAAACATTAAAGCTAACGTTCATCCGAACAAAGAATGGAGTCCATCTGGACTAAGAGTATAATGTGACTGCCTTGGACCAGATTTGAGCGCCAAATGCTAGTAACTATGAGGAATACTAAATGTCCATCCGGACAAAATGAAAAATGCGACCACACTGTGCGGGATTCTAATGTAGAATGCTGATAACAGCTTAACTTTCCGGTGAGCGCTAGCTGGGTGCTAGCGCTCACCGGATGGTGAGCTAGCACCCAGCTAGATCGCAGTACCAGATGGCTTGACATGGAACAGAGCAGTGTTTATAATAACTACTGGTTTTAAAAAAAATTTATTTTAAATATTACTAAAAAAAAATTTATTTTATGTATTATAAACTTTTAATTTTGGTTGAATTTAATTTTGAGGTGATGTATTTGCATTGTTTTTTTCAGCTTGTTTGTGTTGAAATGTAATTTATATTTTTAATGTTGGGTTTAATGAATTTTTTGTGTGCTCTGTTAGGTTGTACAAGTCCTGATAGAGCAATGCTTTGTCCTGGACTGATGGACTCACGAAGTAATAGCAGTGGAACTTCAGATATGTCAGATTATTGTGAAACACTTTCCCTTTCTTCATACTGTTCAGATACAACAGACTGTCTTCGGTTAGTATCAGAGATTTTTGGTCCATGAGTTCATTTATAGAATGTTTCATATTCTAATTAATTTTATACTTTAGATTTAAGTACTAAAATTTATAAACATTAAAAAGAACATAAAAATGTTAAAAACATTATTGTACTTGGTGTGTATGTAATTATTAGAAAGATTACCCCAGACTTTGACAAATTTACTATCACCTTATAGTTACATATGGAAAGCTTTTAACAAGATTTTGTTTTGCAGAATATTCCTGTAACAAATTAAATTCTTATAATAAAAATTTTAAATTTACGTTTGAAATAGATAGTAATAGAATATTATTAAATGTTTTAGGTGTCAATATTGAAATAAGGACAACCAGGTAGAAACATCATTATGTAGAAAACCTACATCTAACAATATAACAGTTCATAAAAAAATCAAATCATCCTTGGTGTCATAAAATTAACATTTATACAAATAAGATAATAGAGCAATTAAATACACAATAATAATAAAGAAAAGTTAAATAATAAATAAACATTGTATACAGCAATTAAAAATGGATATGATACTTTTTTAGTTACTATCAAAATACAATAATAAAACAACTACCTTAGAATCAGTACATAATAAGACACAAAAGAATGAAAAATGTATATATTTATATAAATATTTTTATATACTAATAATATATTGAAAACCTTACTAAAACTTGCATTAAAGAATTATTTAAATCAGTATACAAACCTAATAACCACATAATAAAATATTTAAAATCCAATAATAAAATAAATATTAAAAAAACCAATCTGTGTGGAATTTATAAAATTAAATTAATGATTTTGATGTTATTTATGTACGAAAAACAAATAGATCCTTTAATAGAACTAAATTTCTTGAACATTGGAGAAATTACAAAAATAATAAAGTATGTTTATCTAATATGGCGGACTATCTAATAAACATTCTATTTCTGATATTAACACAAATTTAGAAATATTAGAAGTTAATAAAGATGGCATAAAATTAATTACATTAGAAAAATATAATTTTTTACTGAACAGCAAAATTTACATGTACACTTTTTATATTATTCAAAATTTCAAAATAAAATAAAATTAAAAGAATATGTTTTAATGTAATAGATATCGAATTTAATATTCATGATGCAGAATACTGTGAAAACTAGTTATTAGAAATTAATATGGTAAGAGTTTAACTTATCACTCTTACTGAAGTGTTACCTACAATCCTTTTCTTTTCTTTTCAAAACCTCTAATCTAGGAGTTTTTATTCAGGAATTGAAATTAAAATTTCAATTCTACCTTACTTACTGTAATGTAAAAAAAGCCTTTTTATTGTTATGTATTTACTTAAATTCTTCTTTACCAGCAAGTTTACAATTTTTTTTTTTTAATTTTAGATTAAGTCATCCTGCTGTTACTACCTTAAGACCAAGATCAGGCAAAGAGTATCAAAAAATTGATCGTTTTATTTTGGAAAGTGAGATGAAGGTATTTATACTTATTTATTTATTATTCTTTTCATCAGGCAGTGTTATGGTTTCTCTCCTCTGTAGTTTGTAATTTCTTATCAATAGTAATCATTTAGTTTTCCTGTGTCTTTTATTCTACCAGTTTGAACTCAAACATAGAATTCCTTTAATATATACTGGGTGGAGCAGAAAAAATTAACATAAAAATCACACCATGCTGAAATCTGTCTAGGTGGGAGATAAACACATATAGCTTAGTAATGCTTTTGCATTAGTAAAGTCATGCTTTTGCAGTGAAAAAGCATTTTGCAAACAGACTGTTCCGTTACATAATGCAGTGAGTTTTTCAACAACATTTTGGCATTAGAAGGAATGGACATTTTGATCTTTCTTTATTGAATTGGGTCAGAAATATTAAATATCAAGATTACTGAATTGGATCAGACAATTCAGGTCTGACACATGCATTGTCAACAAGAAGCCACCTGCTCATCCTTGAACTGTGCGAACTCCAGAAAATGTACAGAGAGTGGCGGAAGCATTTCAGCATAGTACTCAGCATTCCACCCATTGCCATTCAACTGCCTTACATTTAACTTGTAGAACTGCTGCATAGAACTTACTGAGGATTTAATGTTCCATTCCTGTAAAATGCAAGTAGTGCAACGACTCTGTCAACATGATTTGAATCATCGAAGTGACTTTTGGAGGCATCTTCTGCAAATAATCAAATTGCAATTGCTGAATCACCTGCTAATATCTGATGAAGAACATTTTCATCTAAATGGATACGTTAACAATCAGAACTTCAGATATTGGGCTGCAGAGAATCTGTGCATGTTATATGAGAAGCCACTGCACAGTGAAAAAGTTGCAAACGGGTCATTCCACATAAAATCAACGAAAATAAATGCACTTCTCAGATTCATGTCCAGTAATTCAAATAAAATTTACGTTTTTGACTCTACCCATGAAATGATGCAAAAAAATATTTTTTCAGATTTTTCAGTCACTCAGTTTTTTGTGTAGAACCCGTAAAAAAGTAAAAAAATTGCAAAAAGCAAGGTTTGGGTAATTACAAAAGAATACATTTCTCAGCTCCTATAAGAAATAGAGAGTTCAATTTTGTGTCATTTTGAAGTGCTTGGAATGGACTTTCATATGATATGTCACTTGACAAGGTTTTGTGACAAGTAGTTCAAGGTCACCGAAAACATTATTTGACTTTGAATATATCCAAAAGTGTATTTTTTTTTATATTTGAAAAAAATATATTTTTTGCTTTCTAATACATTATACTTGTGATAAACATTTCATAATGGGATTGCAATGGGATCATGTTAAAAAATAATTTTGTAATAATTAGGTACTGCAGAATATTCTAATTGTTCCCTGTATGCGGCAGTTGCTAATTGAGATTCATTCAACAAAACCCTCCGCTTCCAGTTTTTCAGACTGGGTCACTTGATGAGGCAGAAGAGTAGCATGTCATGACGTGCACTCCTAGTGCCAGCAAAAGAATGTACATGTTTCATTCTGTTGAGACAAATAAAGTAATATTCAATCTGGATCATCTCTTGGAACAGAAGGTTCAGTGGTGTACTCTCCAAGAGGATTGATCATATCTATAAAGTTATGCAAAAAAAATTTTTTTTCAGATTTTTCAGTCATTCTTTGTTAACTGAACTTGCCTTTCTCTACTGGTTTGGAGTTTTATGAATAATTCATCACAGCCTTGGACCAGAATACAGTGATCAGCATGAAACCATCAACTTCTACACCTTCAAATAAAATGTACTGTTGCAACCCATTTGAAAAGTCAAGTCATAATTCTGTAAGAAAAACCTGAGAAGTGTAAGCAAGAACTTGGTGCAAACATTTACTTTTCTTAAACAAGGTTACAAAATTTATGATATTTGTCACAAATAGTTAGAAGCATCAACTAAAAATAATGCTGAAGAATCTACTTCTGATGAAGAATTTCAACAATTAGATTCTTTGTATTCCCCATATTAAGATGAAGCTGTAAAATGCTGTGAACAAAAGTTTGATTGTTTTAAATGAATTACCTATTCCGTTAAAACAACTATGTGAGAGAAAATACCCTCAGGAAAAGCTTAAGAAAGCAGTAGTGTTCAAAAGTAAAATATTGAACAGGATGCTATTCTTCTCTCCTCCGACCATGAAATTATCAACTATTGAAGGAAAATATAATACTACAGATGATAAGAACATCAAAATGCAAATATTGATAACGCTTCCTAAAAGCTGGACTTTAAAAGACATTCAAGTATGAATTTGGAGACTACACTGCAAGGAAAGCTAAAAGCCTAGTTAAAGAAAAAAATATCATTTCATATCCTGATCCTAAACCTGGTAAAACTTTAGATTTTGAAGCAACAGAAAAAGTAACTGATCTGTATGAGAGTGAGGAAATGTCCGGAAAAAAAAGATTTTATTTCTCTTAAGATAAATGGAAGATGAGAGGATGTTCAGAAAATATTAATTCTCTGTAATCTCCATGAAGCTTTTGCATTGTTTAAACATAGGTATCTATTACTGAAAATAGGATTTTCAAAGTTCTTTGAACTTAGGCCTACTTACTGTGTTCTTGCAGGTGCAACTGGAACCACGAGTGTTTGTGTATGTACAATGCACCAGAACTTACGGTTGTGCATTGTAGAATGAAAAAACTGGTAGCCGGTGATAGAGCAATTAAGTCTTACAAAAATATTATGACATATGTAGTGTATATTATTCCAACTGAAGCTTGCTACTTTGGAAATTGCAAAAATTGTCCTGGGTTTGAGGAAATCAAGGGAAGGTTTGAGGAAGCTTTTGAGCTCAATGTATTGAAAACATTACCTACAAACAGTGGATACAAGTTGACAAAAGTACATTTCTCAAGAAATTAGTCAAACCACTGAAGAATTCATAAGTATACTTTTTGAAAAACTTCCGAAACTTCTTCAATACTCATTTCTTTCTGGTCAACAGTCCAGTTAGTTACCTCACCCATTTTAAGCAATCTCTGAAAGAAAGTGAATGAATCTGCGACTTTGTTGAGAACTATTCATTCATTCTCCAGGATACAGCCAGGGTTTCCAATGGAACAATGCACAGGCAACACACTCACAGTTCACTCCTTTACAATCTATTTCCAAGATCCAACAACAAAAATATTGATGCATACATCTCTTGTCATAATTTCTGACTGTCTCACACATAACACAATAGCTGTGCACCTTTTACAGAAATATTTATTTGTTTTCATGCAGTCTTATTTTACCACAAAACCAAGCCTGATCTATTACTACAGTGATAGTGCTGCCTCTCGGTACAAAAACAGACTCAATTTTCTCAACCCTTGTTACCATGAATCAAACTTTGGGATCAAAGCAGAGTGGCATTTTTTTGCCACATCTCATGGCAAAAGTGCATATAATGGAGTGGGAGGGACTGTTAAAAGACTTGCAGCTAGAGCAAGTCTTCAAATAACTTACAGTGACCAGATCATGACTCCATGACAGCTGTATGACTGGGCAAATGAACACATTGAGTCGATACATTTCCATTACAATATAATTGAACAGCATAAAGGAGAAGAGGAGGCTTTGAAGAGAAGGACAGTAACAGCAAGAACTATACCAGGTACTCAGAAACTCCACTCTTTTGTTTCACTGAACAAGAATCAAGTGCAAGTGATGATGTTTTCATTTTCTAACAAATCAGCAGTAGAAGCACATCAAATATTGAGGATGATCTTTAATTCACAGAAATGGTTAGGGTGTTTTCTTGACTCAAATGAGGAAAATCAAACAGTTAAAGTTTAATGAAGTTCTTACATCCATGTGAACCTTCACCTTCCTTCCACTACCCAGATTTTGAGGATGTCTTAAAGTACATAGGAGTGATGTTATTTCAAAAGCAGATCCCAGGGTAAACCCAACAGGAAGAGTTTATTACCTCTCAAAGCAAGAAGTGGACAATGCTAACCAGAAGTTGTAAAATGAAGTCTACACTGTGTAATTTTTCTGTAAATAATTTTGGAAGCTATATGAACTGCAGTTAAGTGGTGAGTACGTACAAATTCATTATATTATTTCACCATGATCACATTCCAATCCCATTATAAAATGTCCCACATGTACAACACTTAGGAAAAAGAAAAAATTTTTTTCAACTTTTAAAAAAATTTTTGGATATATTCAAGGTCAAATAAATGTTTTGGTTACCTTGAACTATTAATGTCACAAAATCTTGCCAAGCAATGTATCACATGAAAGCCCATTTCAAGAACATTAAAATGACACCAAATTGAGCTCTCCTAGCTCTTATAGGAGCAGAGAAAATTAATCTTTTGTAATTACCTGAACCTTAATTTTTACAATTTTTTCACTTTTTTACGAGGTCCTACACAAAAAACTGAGTGACTGAAAAATCTGAAAAAAATATTTTTTGCATCACTTTATAGATATATTCAATCCTGTGAATTTTTTTGAAATTGGTGATGGTCAAATTGTGAGGCTTGCTGATTTGACCATAAAGTGGCCAAATTACCTAAAATGGTGTTAGTTAGTGCATTTATAGTGATCGCACTGTAGTTTTTTGAGAATGCTAATGGTCAGTCTGTTCTGATCTTATGAGATCGATATGTACTGCTGTTGCAGACATTTCTTAATAATGAACTTTGTCAGGATTGTGTCAACATGCCTGGTATGGTTCCAACAGCATGGCGCTACCACCCAAGCAGTATAAATTCCATGGCAGTCATCCAAAAAAAATGTTTTCTCAACATGTCATCTTTCGTTTCAGAGATGTTGCACGGCCTTCCTGCTCGCCTTTAGAAACTCTCCATTTGAAAGAGAAAGTTTATACCAACCAACCTCACACTGTACAGGAACTGCAAAATTTCATCTGAGCAGAAATGCATGCAGTTCCAGTGGATCAGCTGAGGAAAGTCATGGATGACGTCAGACAATGTACCTTACCGCAGACACTGTGCAAAGATGTACCTTACCACTAATAATGATCACTTGCATGTTATCTTCAAAACATGAGTTGAAAAATAAATGCTTGTCCTTGTTCTTTACAATGGTATACCTAGTTAGTATTTTGTTTACAATTAAAGTCTCATTTTCAAGTTTTATATTGTCTAATTGTTTTGCTCCATTCTCTGTATACAAATAAAACTCTTTTATATGATGGTCTCAATGATGGAAAAATAATAATGGCAGAATATGAAATGAAAATAATGCTAAATTAACAAAAGTTAATTTGGGTAGGAACCAATAATATTTATACAGCAAGAATTGAACAAGTAAAATAATACAGGTACTTAGCTATCATGTTTGCAGAAGATTACAAGAATGAAAATGAAGTAAAAACTAGAATATAGTAATTAAGGAAGTGTTTAATAGAAAAAAATTTGCATAGTAGAAAGTTAGAATAGAGAATACTTTTTAGAGAATTACTTAGTTAAAGAATAGAAAGCTATTACGTAGTGAGTTGAACTTGAAGAGTCTTGTGAATGTTAAGAATGCAAAAACAAAAAGGAACGGTTGGAGGTACATGAAATGTGTGCAGAGAGAATTAGAGAATAAGTTTAAATAGGACAATTGTCAATTCAGAAAAAGAAAGCTAATCAACTGGGCCATATGAAAGGAGAGAAATATTGATTAAAACAGTGATACAAATAGCAGTAGAATTTAAAAAGAAGAAATTCCATAAAATATTAATAATGTTGGATAATGTAAAAAAAAAAAATGTGAGGTTTTGAGAACTGAAAAGTTTTGTTGGGAGTAAAAGAGAATGACATGATGTAAGGGATGCATCAAGACAGATATGATGCTATAAAGATCAGAATATTTCATTGTTAAAGCGCTGTTTAGTTAATTTCAGAGGTTGTTGGATGTAATCTAGTTAAGTCCAGTTAAAATTTGTAATCCAATTGATGTCTCTTTGTGAATTCTAGTTTTAACCTTGTCATTATTAAGAAATTAAAGACAATGTGGTGGTGTGATGTTAGAAACATTACAGTCTTGTGTATTATTGCCTGCCTATAAAGAAATGAGCTATTTCACTCATATTTAAGTGTTAAATATATTTAAATATATGAACATATTTAAAAGTATATCTTTAAATCAGAAAATAACTTATTTTAACGTTTTTATATAAATATTTTCAGAATATAATTTATGTTTTTATAAAAATGCAGCATTAGATGAACTAGTTTTTTTATTCTTAACATGAGTATTGTTATATATGTTTTTTATTAACATTTTCAAAATAATGTTTAGGAAAATAGTTGTAGTAGTTTTCATGATCCTTTTTCATTGAGAAAAAGAAACCTAAACATTAAAGAAAAGGAAATCATGGTATATATGCCATATGGTATCATATGCTATATGAAACAGTGAAATTCCTATACTTAACCATGAAGAATTTATTTGCCTTTGCTCCACTGACTAAGCCCTGTGAATTACAACAATAATCTGCTTATCATCAATAGTCACTTGATATAAAAAAATATGAATCAGATAGTGCAGCATTGGCAGACTGCAGGCTATTCTTACTAAGCAAAACTTACACAGTAATATTTCAGCTTCAAATCTAAGTCCACTACTGGCTAGGAACAGAGGGGGTGGTGTAGCAACCGGACACGCTACGAGGCGGGATCTTCTCCCCTTGGGGGGGAATCGAGATGCAAATCTAAGTCCCTCCCTTGTAGACCAGACTGGAATCCATAATATATAACCTAAGTCTAGGATTTGAACTGTAGTTGAGTTCATTAAGGGAACTAGGACTAAATTTCATTGTTGTGAACAACATTTTTGTCTTGAATTTCAAGACATTCACAGGAATTGGCTCAATAATGTGGAACTAGGCATGGGTTTTGTGCTTCCGCAAACTTGGTTAGCAAGTTCAGAGGGCAATGATGTAGGACATTCAAGATGTCCGGATGAGGCCTATAGTGAAGGCAAAAGCTGAGACAACTAATCACCGATGTAAATGTCTACTGAGGCATTTACATTGGTGGCATCCCAGTGAGGCCAGGCTTATTAGGGGTCAAAGCCCATCATGGCAAGGAAGGGGGGGTGGCGGTGACCGGAATGTCACTAGGCGGGTGTTGTCCCCTACAGGGTTGGGATTCAAATCTAAGTCCAGTTTGCACTCATGTAAATACCAGAATATCCATTTAAATCAATCTTACTTTCATTTAATGGAGCTGTGCTAAGCGCAGTGGATTTCTATGAGGGATAGAACCAGGAACTTGATCCAATCTAAGATCATCCAATTTTGTGGTAGGTATGCCCAGGTTTGAGCTTAAGGACAACATAAAACAGAAACTATCTCCAGTATAATGAGATATGAGATGCCCTCTGGGTTTGAATATGAAATTTTCATACCGTCCTGAGAAATAAGGTTTACCATTACTCCAAATCTGCCAACTGAGATTTTAGAATTTTGACATTATTTCTATACTGTTAATATATTGTGGATATAAATCATAAATATTTCTTCTATGCTCAGTTTTTGCTTCTTTCAAATATACCTTAACAGTCAACTAGCTACTTTGTATTTTTCGCTTCCTTTAGAAGTATAAGAATAAAAATTAAAGTATAAATGGAACAGAATATCTTGTTTTATGAAAATGAAACATGGATGATGAGACAAGGAAGATGGATTGGATTGAGGCTTTTGAACCTCAATCCCAGTCTGGAGAAAGTAAGATGGGCAAATAAAGTATTAAATGCGGAAGTAATGAACAGGGCTAAAGAAGAAAGAACATGTATGTGGGAAGTTCACAAAAGAAAGGGAAACTGGTTAGAACATGTGGTTAGAAGAAATGGAATTTTTTGACAATTGCGTTGGGAGGGAAAGGAACTGAGGAGAAGGAAGGAGAAAGGAAGTGAGGAAGAAAAAGAGTGAAGTTAATAGGTGAGGTGAAGATTAGGAAGCTACTAAGGATGAAAGATAAGGCTTGGGACAGAAATGAATGGAGCGAGTGGTGCCATAAGGGACCTGTCACCATTCTGAACATCAGGTGATGAGAGAATAAAATATGCTTATTTTGTATTCTCTGTATTTTAGGTAGATTTTATAAGAAAACTATCTATTGTAATGGGTACCATGATTTGACTTATGGAAAATTTTGACATATCTTTGTGTTTCACATCTCTCAGACACCAAAAACACCATCAGTTCAAAAGTTTATATATATATATATATATTCCACTTTCTTGTGTACACGATAACTGCCGTAATTTTGTGCCAATCACTTTCAAATTGATATGTGAAACATAACAACCCAAAATCTCGGTCAAGCTCATCAGTGGGAAAAATCGGACCATGGGGGGTGGAAATGGAGGGATCATTTTCGAAAAAACAAAATATTGTTATAACTTATTAAGTAAAATATTGAATTTTTTAAATTCCCTACTAATCTGGATAACAGCCTAAAACATATCTAAGTGAAGTTTTTTGATATCACCAACCATTGGCCCAGGGGGTGGTGGAAAAAATGGGGTTTTGAAGACAAAAAAAATCATAGCGCTCTTCATAGGCACAGTATCAAGTCGATTTAACGTGGTCATTAGTCCTCTAAACTTTACCTTTTTTTTTAAACTTTTTTAAATACAACAAGGAGTGATCGGTAACCGCCTAGAAGATGTTGCTTCTGTCGCATTTGTGAGTTGCAGTGTAGACTGCCCACCCTGTCTTCAGCCCCATACAGGGCCTCCCATTGCGGTCCCCCCTGGATCACAGAAGTGTGTCCTGATCTCCTCTTCTGGTTGGCCGAGATGTCCCTCCCCAGGAGCGCCTCTAAACATTATCTAAAATTTTGTCTGAAACAATTTTTGATATGACCAACCCTTACAGCAAGGGATAACTAAAATGTTGCTGTAATTGTAAGAAGATGGGCTTGTTGTATGCTAAACATGTGAAACTTTTTTCCACATGCAACCATTGTCGTATTGAGTAAATTTGAAATTTTTCTTAACTTTAAGGTAGAAATCTTTTTTAAGATTTAAGGTTTAAATCTTTTTTCCCTATTTAGCACCAGTGAAATCTACCTCTGCCTTCTGGCATGCTGAAAGGGATTTTTTTTATTGTTGTATTTGAAATTGTATGTTTTTTTTATACAAATAGCAATTATAAAAGTCATAATATTTAGCTAGGTTATAATTAGAGAATTAGATTGTACGAATTTAATTACTGAATTGTTAGTGGGAAATCCACTTTGATTAGAATGCTTATATAAAGTATATTTGCATTTAATCACTTAATTTGTATGGTTAAAAACTAAATAAATAAATAATAATAAATGAAAAAGTTTTATTTACAATAATATTGAAATTTAAAAATAATATTGATTTATTTTTGTTGCAGAATACCGTTCACTCTTCTGGAACTGATTCACATGCTGATAAAAAGAAGGATGTTTCCCCTAGACCGTAACTTTAATAAAATTAATTCTTGTAAGTATGTTATAAATTATACGTACAGTATTTTTTTTTTCTTTTGAAGAATATCTCTTTATTATTTATACTCAGTTAAAAATGAATAGAAATAATAAGAAAGAAAGTGAAACACAAAATAACTTTACATCAGCAAGTAGGTATTATTGGACTATAAGAAGTATAATGTCAGTGTTCATATTCTATCAAATTCATCTTTTGAATGTTACATCAAGAGATGGTGACTAATGTAAAAGCATAGTTTATTCTTTTATACCCAAGAAAATTCACATCATTTTCACATGTCTACTACCATGTTTGAAGAACCCTTTGTAACTCATAAAAAATATTTTGTTAGTTTAAACAATTTGTATATTGTGAGCAAGAAAATAAGTAAAATACAATATAATAATGATAACAATACAGTATAATAAAATACTGTATATATAATTGGCCACTTTTATTATTACGATAATTCCCTTTCCTCTTAGATTATGGTAATTTAATACCACGTGTTCAAAAAAAACAAAAAAAAAACAAAATAACTGCAGTTTTAATTAAATCTACTTTATTACATTTAGAATTCCAAGTGTACGTGTTTTAATACTTGAAATTACAAAGTTTAATGTTATTTTTACCACTTAATGTAACACAGTTTACAGCCCTGCAGGTGTCAAACCTATAATCAACTTTATTCTACACTAAGGCAAGCATGTCTGCAACACAGCTGCTTTTAGTCTTTCGCTCAGGTGATTGAAATTTTTCTTGATACAATGTCTTACATAGCCGCAAAAGAAGAAATCCTCAGCAGAAATGAAGTTTAATATAGTTATTATAAATTGAAGTCTTTGTGGCTTGTCACTAGATTTAATTCCATTGAATAGCTACATTTTATAAACATAAAGTTTCAAAAACTTGCTAACAATATCATGGACAGTGCTTTTAGGGATATTTAGTCAATGACTAATATTACAAACTGAATGTTTGGACTTTGTTGGAAAGACAGCCGAATTCTTTCTGTATTTCCAGCACTTGTTTTAGGCGTACCTGGTTTAAAATGCTTCTGGTTTCCAAAGACTGTTCACACCACTTATTTATGCTTTTGTCACTCTGAGAATTTCTACAATAGACTGGTGTATAATCTCTTTGCACAACAGTCACTTATTACGTTTCTGTGAATGAGTACATGCACTATGCTTACTGTTGTGGCTAACCCGTGATAATAAAGCTTGGGCTCACAACAACTTGGCTTGTGCAACAGTCTAATGCAACTGCTGTCAGATGGAGAATGTGAAAACTAAAACTTAATGGTTGTTGCTGCATGTTTACTCAAAAAATACTATTGTGTGCTACAAAATAAGAACTATATTTGTGCTTGAAACCCAGAGTTCTTTGTTGGACACCAGTATATCATGATCAATTTTTTTTATCTCATGTTAATTTTTTTCAGGTATAATAAAGTTTGATTTATTCCTCAATTCTTCTGGAAAGTTCTCTGTAGCTCCATTTTTATGATTATACAATGTATAAAAGAAAATACAGTTAAATAGAATTATTTTAAATTCATTTACACACAAAACTTATGCTCTCAGTATTCTTAATAAGATAGCCAGTTTTTAAAAATATCTTTAAGGTCTTTATTTTTCTTAAATTTGAAATATATATCCCGAGTCTACTTTCTTGTCTGGTTGACATTTTTTAACTGAACTCTTTCCATTTTTTTTGGTTCTGAGCATCATTTTTCATTTTTTTATAGTCTCTTTCCTTTCTAATCCATCGATTTCCTCTTAACTTCTTCCCTGCTAATGTTTACTCATCCTGATCGCTCTTTTTCCTCATTGTTATCATTTTTATCACTTTTTGTTCCCTCCAATTTATTCTCATTTTGCCTGTCCACATCACTTTCTATATTCTTCAATGTAATCACATTTCAAAACTACCCAAGTACTTTTCTCTTTCTGACCATCCACAATTTATATTCCTAATATGTTAATACAGCCTATATAAACATTTGGTAGACTTCTTTCTCAAACCCTGTTCTGTGTCTTCTTGCTGAAGCAATCTTTTCACCTTTACAAAAGCTCATTTTCCTATAGCTCATTTTTTCTGTCTAGTTTCCATTCCAGATCACTAAATTTCACAACACTTAAATGATTTTTCCTGTTCTAGTAACCAGACCACTGGATAGATAAGTGTGGTATGATTATTTAATACATTAGAATATTATTATAATATGTACAAAATGAGAATAGGATAATTATTACTTCAGTTGTAATAAGTTTATGGTTTAAGCCTGGTAGTTTAAAATGGAAAGTTTTGATTGTTTTAATAAGCAGATTTTTTGGATTTCTATGACTGATGTTACATCAGTGTTGTAGTACTTATGAACTATATTAATTGGAAATGGTATTCTATTAATACCTAATTGAAATGTTCTTAAAATATATAATTAAATTCTCTTGTCATTCATAAATGTATTACATAGTACACTTTGTTATTTGTAAAATCTTAAAATAAATGTAGTGCATTATAATACAGAGGTATGTAAATAAGGTTATGATAATCGAATTTGTTTTTTTTTTTTTTTTTTTTTTTTTGTTAGTATATAAGTGAAACAAAACATTAACTGTACAAAGAATTTTTATCTAGAAATTTTGATTACATTTAATTAACCATAAAATGTTTATCGCAACTGAACTTTAGTTAACAAACTAAATTATAGAACTTTTCTTATTTAGTAATTAATTTTATTTATATTTAATAATTGCTATAAGAAAATTGTCTGCAGAACACACAACTACTTTAATTTTAAATAATTTTATTATTAAAAAAAAAAAAAAAAATGTTAAGAGTGCTTTTTATACCTTCAAATCTGCAGCAGCAGCAAAAAAATATAAATCTATATAATCTTTTTATAATAATAAAAATATAAATCTATAAAAATCTATAGCAGCAGGAAATGATTGATGTACAATATTTATGTAATTAATATGTAATAATAATTATTAATAATTTTACAATAATTTAAATTTATTGTCATTTTCCCACTTTTCAATTTAGCTTTTGTTGAAGAATTTTAAAATTACAATTGAACTAATTTTTATTTACATGTATTATACATTCTATTTGCTTTTATTGACATTCAATGTACAACTTTCAGATTTAAAAAATAGATCTGATCTTTTATGCTACACTTAGTATAATAATTACTTTCCTGTATGAAGTAAAGGAAGTATTGTGATCATAAAAATTTCAGTTTTCAGATTTCAACGGAAATATCCATTTTTTAACCATCCTTGAATCCATTTTGACTAGTTTCGACATGTTGTCTGTACGTACATATGTATGTATGTGCATATCTCACATAACTCAAAAACAATTAACTGTAGGATGTTGAATTTTGGATTTAGGACTGTTGTAACATCTAGTTATACACCTCTCCTTTTGGTTGCAATCGACTGAACCAAAAGTGTCCAAAATAGCTCAAAAAAAAAAAAGTTGGATTTTGGACTTTTTCTTAACTGCAGTAATAAGCCCTCAATGAGAGCTTGTCAACTACATATCATAAGTAGTACTTATTTTCATTGGTTCCAGAGTTAAAGCCAAATAAAAGTTTAGTTAATGAAATATTTGAATTTTCAAGGTGTGCACATCGATCGAATCAGACTTTAATTCCTTTCTTTTTTTAATTTATTTTTTAAAATTAAGTATATTGATTTGTTAATTATTATTAACTCGTGATTTTAACAAAAGTTTTATAATAAATAATAATTCAATAATAACATTAAAAAATTAAAAATGAAAAAAAAAATCAGAAGTTACTCATGAAATAAAATTTTATGTACTTTAAAAAATGTGTATATGTAATTTAATAGGAATTATTACATATGTGTATATGTAATATACATTTGGTGAAACATGGATTATTTAATATTAATTAAAAATTATAATTTAGAATCGTGTTATTTTTGGATTTTCTAGTTTAATTTCTGTTCAATTTTATGTAATTATTCTGGAATTTCTGTTTAATTTTATCTACATTAAAGTTAACTACAGTGTGACTGAAAAATAGACCGGTGAGAATAGGATGTCTGACTATTAATGCTCGTACAGAAATATGTAACTTGTACTGTTGCCAACATAACATGTTAAATGACAGATAGTCACAGTAATAGCTAGTAAATATGTTCTGCCTTTCTAATAAAATGTTTTCCTGTCTCACAATAATTTTACTGGATAGGCAGCATCAACCCTCCCTTAGCAAGACTTAATACTTTAACCTTTACATCTGTACATAATCTAACCTTTACAAAAAAGGTTATGTGGTAAATCTTAAAAAATGTAGGTTTTATTAATTTTTGTATTTAAATTGAAAAATGTTTTCTTTTATATAATATTATCTTACTGTAGTCTGTAATTCCAGTTCCAATTTGGCAGTTGGTCTTATCCAGTCTCAAGCAGATCATTATTATTAACTCAATATCAGTGACAGATCATATTGGAGGAGTGGTAATCCAAATCAAATATAAGTCCTGAAGTCCTGCAGCATCACAGAATAATTGTGATAACAGCTAATCAATGAAAATGTGAACCACTTCCTCAACCAAATGGTTGAGTAAGTTGTTTAAATTTTGAAAAGTTTGTAACAATATAACTTAATATACAATTAAGGAAAAATATACAGTTAAATAGAGCTATAATGTACAAAAGAAGAAAAATAATTGTATATAACAATAATATTTTATTTAATTAATCGATAATTATTTTACTATTTTATTGAACATTAAAAATAATAATAATTTAGGTTTTTTTTTCATTTTTTGTGTGGAGTTTTTAAAATAATACTGTACATAATGTATAATTTTAAAATGATTTAAATCATTAAAATTCATTGTAATCAATGATCTTATGGAATGATACTAAATTTAGTGAAAGGAGACATTAACATCTCCTAAAAAAAACTTTCAGTTACAAATTTTTAGATAATTTCATGGCATATATATAATTAAATATAAATATATATAATTATCTATAATATATATATATATATATATATATATATATATATATATATATATATATACACACACATTATTTATTTATTTTAAGTAGTATCGTACCAAAGCAAACTATGTTAAAAATTCAGTTAAAACATTTTTGTATAAATGAAGAAAATATGTTATTTATGTGTAATAAAATCATTATGCAGTGTAATATGATGTGGTACTGTTATAATGTGAATATTTAATGAATAAAACTGTCAATTTTTTGGCATGTTTTTTTTCTATAACATTGTGTACATATTATAATATTAGATTCATATAAATTCATAATTATGTACTTTAATACAGACTGTAATTTTTAGTAAATGTTATATAATGTAGTAAATAATAAAAAGAAATATAAATATTTATTTATCTATAAAAATAAATTAACAAAACATAATTATGATAATTATTTTTCATAATTATTTATGAAAAAACTTTAATATAATAGATATTTAAATAGAAAATTCATGAATTGAGTAGTAATAAGTGTCATTACCAACAGTTTTATATTCTGCAATCATAAAAATTGATATGAAATCTCTGTTGCTGTACTTAAAAATTGTTTTGTTTTATAAAATCAAGTAATATTTCAAATAAAAAATTGAAGTAGTATGTATTATTCATGTTTTGTTGAAACAAACATGATATTTATTATTTTCTAAATACCATAACTAAGAAGTTTGAATTTTAATTTTATATTAATATTATTGTTTAAAAACAATATTAATTTATTGTAGTAACCTTGATTCCAAATAATTATGTTTTTAAATTATATAAGGTAAACTGTGGTGCCTATAATTGTCTAGTCTTGTCCATTTTTATATGTAATTTTGGGTAGAATTTGTAAACTTGTTCGTAGGTTAAGGAAAAAAACAATAAAAAATTCATTATAATCAATTGTGTTTAATCTTAAAATTATCATTTTTTTATATTTTCCTGACATTAGTCATCTTTTTTTTATAGATGAAACCAGCTAACCTAATGATTAGGGTTTGATGGTTAAGTGTTTAGTAAACATTCCTCTTAATGTAAGATACAAACTGCAAAATTGTGTCAGCAGTTAGGAAAACACTTAAATTTTCTTGAAAATTTAATAAATTAAAGAATTGGTGAAAAGTCAGAAGATTGCCTATAAATTTTGGAATGTCTGATGTAATTATAGTTAATTAGGGTCCCAGAATTAGCTGCTACATCCTTTATTATGAAGTAATAGTTAATTTAACAAGCTTTTTTTGTACATCCTAGGTTTATCAGAATGTTTTATTAATTAAATCACATCAAGAATGATAACCAAGGAACCTAAAGATGAAGGTTTTAATACTACTTATTATTAATAAATAATACTTCAAAATAAATAAAATGTTTAACACTACTTCTGCCCAGAAAGACTTATTTAGTGAATTTTAAATAATTTTAGTGCTTCATTAGTAAACAGGATAAGTTTGCATTTTTTTTCTAAAGTAATTGTAGAATATATAGCCTTGCTACATTATACACAAGAAGATAATAGCAAACCTAGAAGAAAATAGTAAACCCTTATTACATCTTCAAAAGTAAACTTCTTGAAAATTTGATATCATTACGAGCATATAAAAACCAATAACTTTTCTAAAGATTATATCAGTCTTGTATATTGTTTGACATTGATTTGGGGAAAACCCTAACTGCCTCTTCAAATTATTGAACTAATTGTTTTGAAAATTAAAATTGTGGCAATAAAATTATATTGATGAAGCTTCCCAAGGCTTTGAATTATTTATTCCCCTCTTTATTTTGAAATGTTAGCTTTATGCTAGGGAAATATTAAATTTTTTGTTGTCTAGATGAAGGTTAACAGAAGTTTGACTTAAGTTGTTTAATCAACATACATACCATTGAAATAAATAAATTCAATTTCAGGTTGTGCGTATGAAAAAAGAGAATCCCCCAAAATCAGTAATGTCAATGGTAAATTGATTCAAATTACAATGATACTCCTCATAAGGTAGAACAGAGTTTATATATATATATATATATATATATATATATATATATTCTTATATGAATAAATATCATTAAACAAATTTTCAAAGAAAAAACTTTCTCCCAGTTTATTTAGATTGATGGGTATTTGTAACAAGTCCAAAATTGGATGTCCAACTTTCTGGGGAAAGCATTAAATAGTCCATTCTCTTATGTTTGTTTTCCCCTTAGAATTGTATCTGAATGGTGTATAGTTTTGTTATAAACTTCTAGATAATCAAAATTCTAAGGAGATAAGAAGATAATTTCTTTAGTAATACTGAATCTTTTCTCAGTTAGCTCTTAATTTTCTGAAAGAAAAGCAATTTGTTGCTACACAAATTGTGTAAAAGATGTTATACAGTATTTTAGTAATGTATTCCTAACATCAACACAAGAAAAAAGTTCTTCATATCATCTGAGTTTATATTCAAATTCAAAAATAACTTTTATTCATGAGCTCCCTGTTCTGTGCTTTTTCTTAAGTAAAAATTGATGTCTTTAGAATGGTCAGAGCTATTTTAATGAAATTTGTCATTTCTTTTTAAAGTAATATTCTCTTTGTGCAAATCTTGCCTCTCAGTATACTGAAAGGATAATTCGTCGCATCTTAGAGATGCTGGATCATCAGTTAAATGTACAAATTTTCATAATGTTTTATGTTGATATTTAGATCATTGTTTTAGTATTAATATTTATTTTTAAACACATTAAATAAATAATTTAGCTTGAACATTTTTATGTTGATTTAAAAAATACATAATAATTATTAAAAATAATAAATGAGACAATATAATGTTATTTTTTAAAAAACAATCGAGAACAAGCATTTTTTACAAACAATTAAATAAGAAGAAATAATATATGCTTCCATGATTAAACGTCTGATAAATAATCATATGATTTTTAAACTATATGTAAACATATTAAATAATAATAACACAAGTACACAATTCGTAAGTAACAATTTTTATAATAGTAAAGTTTTTCAATAAGCGAATTCTAATTTGGATGAATGTTTAAAACAAATAAATCTTGCATGAGATCAATAGTGAATCAATTGAGTGTGTAAGTGTCAAGTGTTGAATAGATAGAGTAACCATCTGAGGAATAAGTAAACTCTGAGTAGCATATATAATGAGTGCCTTGAATACATTAATAAGTAAATCTGATGGCTGGATACTTAAGTAAGCAATCGCTTGTACAGGTAGCAAAACTAGAATACTAGAGCATGTATACCAATGTTTTTTGGTGGTTGGGTTTCAATTATCCACACATCTCAGGAATGGTCGATCTGAGACTGTACAATACCACTTCATTTACATTCCATATATATCATCCTCATTCATCCCCTGAAGTAATATTTAACACTGGTTCTGGAGGCTAATCATAAAAAGAAAGAAGAGGTGGCAAAACTAGTTGCTGTGCAAGAATTAATTGATCTCTTAGATAGGTAAATCATTTATATGGATATCCTAAATAAGTAAATCGCTACGATGGCAAAACTCGTTTAATACTTTGTATTGGTATATCTCTTAAATAGATAAATTTGTTTGGATATCCTAAATAAGTAAATTGCTTGTACATATGGCAAAATTTGATTATACATATTGAATACATGAATTTCCTAAATAAGTAGATTGCTTGTTTAGATGGCAAAACTTGATTATACAGTACACTGTAAAAATAGATTTTTTAAATAATAAATTGTGTAATTTAATATCTGTAATGGATTGAGTGAAGCCAGATAAGGATTTACCAAGCTAGACAAATACCTTGAATATTGAATTAGAGCAAGAGAAATATTAATAAGCACTTATTCAGTTTCTTACAATTTTTAACAAACATAGTTTGTGTATTGCTAATAATGTATCATTGTTAAATGTATTATAATAATAATGTAAACAATGTATCACTATTAAACCATGTTTAACTATAGAAGAGGAGTATTTTTATTTGACATTACTATCTTCATCATAGATATTCCACTTAGGAGTTTGTTGATTTATTATGTAGTTAAAATTGATTTAAGTAAATATTTATTATATTTAAAATTTGATTGTGTCAATTTTGCAATAGTTGCCAATGACCTAAAAGATTAATAGAGATTTCAGTGAAATTAGGGTCAGGAATTGTAGTCAGAGGAGATCCAATAAGGAAGTATGCAGCTATCAGTAGTTGTGAATCCCTCGAATCAGAAGATACAGTATATATAGTGTGCATAAGTTTAAAATGGCTTCAGTTTGTGTGAGTACGTTATATAACTCTTCAGAGTAATTGGAAAAGGAGTGAACATCTATTTAAATTCCTTTGATTAAATATTGTAAACAATTTATGGAGAATATTATTTGCAACTTTAAAGTCTGTTCCTTGACCAAAGAACATTTGTTTTGTTATACATCTAAGAGAAATAAAGCATTTCAATGCAGCAATGAGAGTGTTCACAGTTAAGTTGGATTCTAATTTCAAATTTTTCATTCGCTACATTTCCATATCCCATGCACGAGCTTCAAGCTTATGTGGCGATATCATCAAGCAAAAACAAATGTATAGCCTTACTTGAAAGGCATATAAATAAACATAAAAGAAAACAGAAAAGTTTGGAAGGCATGATTAAAGATTCAAATTAATTTTGAAAGTGACAAAAAGTTTTTGACAAAGTAGTTAGATAATGTAGTAGTAGTAAATGAGAGTTATCTATATAATGTAAATATATTTAAGTTTTTCAGAATCACATTCAGGTGGTTAAATAAATTCATTAGACAAGAAGTTATTGTTTAGTATAAAGTATTGCATATTGACATAACTAAAGAGGTCCATGCCATCATAGATTAAGTTTTTGCCGCCTTTCAGGAAAATAACCTTGAGAGCAGGTTTGTCAGATGAAGTAATGTGTGCCACTTGGCATTAGAATTAAACTGTTGAATTTCCAAAAATTGATTAGAAATAAATACTTTCCACCTGGAAGAATCTAATGAATTTTATCGATGTGAGTATTTATAGATGTAAGCACTTGATTGTCAAATGAGTTAGTAATACACAAGTGCATAATTCCAATCTTAGTAGTAAAATTTGTTTGAGTGGTGATACTCTAGATTTTGGACAGAGAAGGTTGGATAAAATTGTTTCTTTGGAATAAATAATTCTGACATATAACTAGCACAACCATTTAGTGATGATGCATCAGCAAAGTGAAAAGAAGTGAAAGTAATATGTTTCTTAATTGCTTTATAAATAGTATTGTTGTTAATTGAGCTTAAGTGTGCATACAGATCTCTCACCATTGTGGTATTAAACTATCAGGTAAGATGCCATCCTAATGACATTTAATTTTCCACAATTGTTGCATGAAGTGTTTATATAAAAATACTATCAGTCCAAGTAAGTCTAATGGGTTGTAAATTCCAGCAATGATAGACAGTAAATTTCTTTAAGTCAGTAGGTATTTTTTGTTTAATAAATTTGAATATCCATTTGTCTAAATGGTTGTTCTATAAGATTTGTAATATGCATATATTTTCATCTTAATAAAATGTTACAGTTATCGTTTAATAAATGTTAATTATTGTTTGTATTTGAATCACTAGGGAACCATTTATGTAATTGAAACCCATATCACATCCTGTTATAAGATTGACATAAAAAGTCATTTAATATAGTTTGACAAACAACAGAGAATTGATCTTTGTTATCTTAAACAATTTAAATAAGGCATCTATAGGCAAGAAGAAGCACTTGCTGTACCATAATTTTCGGTTTTTAATGCATAGAGTTTTAATTTGTTGTCGGAGGAATCTTGCCATAAGATCCTTTGTAGATTACTGTCTTCTGACATAACTAAAATTTGTCTATACACTTTCCCTGCCTCAGTTGTAATGACTACACTTCATTCACACTCATACATATCATCCTCATTCATCCTCTGAAGTATTATCTAAACGGTAGTTACCGGAGGCTAAACAGGAAAAAGAAAGTTGTAATGACATAACTATATAACCTGAATCTAAGGATTATTGAAAAGAGAGTTAGCTGGACAATAGGCACAACTTATAAGGTATCAATGAGAGACAAGTTATTTGAAGATTTAGGAGAGCCACCAAAAACAATTACAACTTGCTTAACGACTCGCAGTTGTTAAGCTTGATTCCTTAAGTACTGGATGATGTGGTAAGTAAAATACGTTTGTTTCTATAATTAACCAGTCATGTAAGTTGAGTTCAGATGTGTGACCTAGTTTTAAATATTCATGTATGAAGTCAGTGAACTTCCTTTTGAGAGAATGTTCTTGATTTAGCTTGTTTTCTAAATCTAAAATCTTTGTTTTGCAATATTTAGAGAATCACCAATGTATGTCTCAGGTTTACATGAGAGTGTAACAATGAACCTTCCATGTTCAGTTTGACAAGTATTTTTAAAAACTGGGATTCGCAAGTGTGATTTTCATGTGATAACTTCTTAGGTACATTCTAGTATTAATTATTGTAACAAAATATTTACTAGTCAATATTAAGAGTATTAATAATTTTATATGTCGAATAAAAATAAACATTAACATTGAAGAAAAGAGAGCTATGGAAGATATAATCAAACTGCAGAAACGCGTTCCTCCTGAAACAGAAAAAAGATAAGTACTTGTACTATTTACTTGGTGGAATTTGTCATAAACAAGGTATATTAATGATATTAAATTAATTAATGCTAACGATTACTAAACATCAGATACAGTAAAATAAGATTTAAGAATATTTATCAAACCATATGCTTGATTGATTTTTCTTTAAAAAGAAAAATCAATCAAATGGTAATACAACTGTAATTTTTTTTCTCTAATGTCGGAGATGATGATATCAATAAACTGCAGTTACCTGTCATGGCGCAGGTAGAAAATTATAAATTTTGACTGCTAATTTTTTGGGGTAATTTATTTTTGTATTTTATACTAATGATGAGAGAGTTTCTAAATTGTCCTTTGTTTAATGTTCTTACACATTTACTGTTTTTGGTGTTGAGTAATTAAAACACATTTAATGATATACATAATATTAATTTAATATAATTAAATTACAAAACAACTCATAACATTATTTTCAATACAGTTTTATACAAAAATAAATTTTATATGTATACTTAGGGTATTTATAAAAGAACTCCTTTCTTACAAAAATTTGTAAAGAAATAATGGAATCAATTAAAAGCATTTGGAATAAAAAAAAAAAAGAAGCATTTTTTTTCATATTTGTGTCGCAGTTTCCTTCAAGATAATTCACTGTCCTTTTATCTGGCTTCGTATTCTCTCTTTATAGATGAATCTCTTAGGCTCAGATTCCACTTGTCCTTTTCCTTGCTTTCCATCAGTCTTCTAAATTTTAGACAAATTCACTTGTAACCATATTGTGGTCGCTGTTTATATCTGGATCTGGATATGCTCTACAGTCTTTGACCTAATTCTTAAATATACTTCTGACCAAAATATAATCTATCTGGTATCACCTTAGATCTCCAGGTGTTTTCCAAGTATAACATCTACATGGATGATGCTAAAGTAGTGTTAGCTACTATCAGTTTGTATCTTAAATAGAACTACACTAATTCTATTCTCCATGCTCATTCCTTTTCCCATGGCCAAATAGCCCAACCACTCATCTGTCCATGTCCTTTCCCACAACACCAATTATGATGAAATTCAAATCGCTCTATACAAGTTTAATGCCTTCATTCAACTCATCATAAGCAATTTCCATTTCTTCATCATTAAGTCTTAAGGTTGGCATTTAGGTCTGCATTATCATGGTTTTGGTAGGTTTGTTATCTAATTTGACTAATATTGTTTTTCCACTTTATAGCACATATTTCTCAACTTTCTACCCCAGTCATCTCTTCAATGCCACCCTTACCCCTCACTGGCCTTGACTATCCTCTATTGTTTCTGTGTAGATCACTCAGTACTCCCCCCTCCAGAAATCTCCCTTAGTAGGCCATATTATTTCTGCAGTTCCAAGAAGATACAGTTTCATCACATTCATTTCTAGTTTTAAATTTTAAAACTTTCCAAATGGTAGTTATGTGCGGACATTCCATGTTCCTAGTCTACTGCTTGTTGTCTGTTTCTTGGTTTCTGCTTTGCTAGAGCTAGATCTTCACCAGTTCTCTCTGGAGATCCAAATGGGGGACTATTACTCCAGAAACCTTAATTAAAGCATGCTCTGCCGTAATTTCAAATGTTGATACTTGGGATGTCCTTGTGGGCCTTTAATGGAGTGGTTTCCCTTGCCTTCTCCATCCTATGCTGTTGACTCTTCAGTTCATCCACCTTTTGAGGTGAGAAACCACATCAACTCCAAGGGGTGAGGAGGATCCTCATCTTTATCCACTTATTTGTTTTCATTTGAGGTCAATGGTACTTGATGGAAGGGGTATTCTTATCCCGGGAGACACTTGGTCCTAGCAATTGTTAAGCCATTTAACTAGCTACTGTTGCCTCCTTTTTACCATGAAGAGATAAGTGTCAGATATTTTCCTTCACTAAGTCCAGGACCACAAGTCTAGACTCTCCAGTACTTTAGAGCATTTTTAAAAAATAATAATTTATTTATGTTCTACAGAATGTATGTAAATGTTTGTATTTATGTCAGCAGCAAGATTTTGATTTATGTTACTTGCTCTGTTATTTTAGATTCCAGTACCTTACTTTGAAAATGATTTCACTCTTTCTCAATTAATAATTAATCTTAATTGTGCTTTTAAAATAATAGATATCATAATCATCTGGGAAAATTTGTCAAGTGGTAGAAGTATCAGTAATAACAATGTGAAAGATGTTTCATTGTTATCACGGACTATAAAAAATAAAAGAAATGTAAAAATATGAACAAAATCTTAAAAATAGGTGTTTATGAAATATATACTATTATAAAATTAGGCTATTAATTAAGCTATTTTTGATTTACAGTAATAGTGATTTCTATATTTTTAAATACTATAACTGAACTCAGTAAAATACTCAACATATTATCAATGGGGAATGAAGATTTATTAAGGTAACTTATAAATAGAAAATATAACATAAATAACTAAATTTGACCAAAGTAGTTGGTTTACTATATATGTTATTTAACTAAACTAGGATTAAAGGACTATTTTTGAATTGATTGTTCATGGAGGTAACTTATATTAACTCTCTACAGAAATATATTTCATACTACTTTTCTATTAAACATTGCTTGTATAGTGAATTTATCAAACATCATTGTAGGTTTTGATGTTTGGTTTCACCAATCTGACTTTTGGAAAGAACAATATTAGCTCTTTTGTACTTCTTTATTAATAGACTACAGCATAAAGTATATTAGATTTGGGGAACATCAATCAAATTTTTATATGTTTTTTCAGCAGTATTAGAAATGACTATTAACTCTTGAGTTTGGTATTAAATAATCAACATATTCAGAAAACTTTATTTTTAGTTTACTTTTTAATTTCTTGTTGATTTACTTGATGTGGTTATCGCATGTGATTACGTTATAAATTGTACTTTACTTCTATGGTAACCTACATTGGAGTAAGTATTCTGCCATTGCTTATTTTGTTACACTCTTGTCAACATAGAGATCAGTGGGAATTGGTGTGTGTTGAGTATGAAGCTGTCCAATCGCCTTCAGCAGTAAGGTGCATTGCTGGGTGTAAGGAAATTCACAAATGGCCATGCCATAGTGCTGATTATTAGTTTTATTTGTTGGTGGTAAGTGTGCTTGTCATAGTATGTACACTGTCACAGAATGCACAGATTTACAAGTGGCCAACAAATTGTCTCCTGCCTTAAGTGGCCAATACTGTCATCCATTTTGTTTATTGTTTAATATTGTCAGTCATGAAACTGACAATATTAAATGCTACCTCAAACAGATTTATATATTTGGAATGGTTACTGGAAGGAGATGTGCAGCAAAATTGCAGAAAGGATGTGGTTTGGTTATTGGACCTTGTAGTTATGAGGCTAATGAAAGCCTGTTGAGATAAACAGAAAGGGAATGCAAGAGTGTTGCTGCAACAGTGGGTGTAGGCAAGTGACTGTCTACAGAAAGATTGAAGTCTGAAGTATTTGGGGATTTTCACAAAATCACAAAGTATTTTTTTGTGTCTATTGAAAGGAGTGCCAGTATGTTTCTCACTGAACTGATTATTATTATTCGACTGGTCATTATTATTTGACTGGTTCCATTTCTATTCTATATTTGGAAAAGCTGCAATGGGGACAGTAAGAGTAAATTTATCCAAAAAAAATTACAATGAAGTTGTAAACTCTACAGTAAGTCTTACAGATATATAATTTTTTCCACACAAAAAACAAAAATTCCTGTAATATAAATAAAACTGTTTTTAACAAAATGATACTGATATCAAAAAAGGTAAGACACTAAATTTCTACTATCAAAATTTGTTAATTTACAATTTAAAAAAAAATACATGTTAAATAAATGTAGCAGACAATAGATATACAGTAATAGATAATAAACAATGTTTAAGTATAATAAGCAAAAAAATTGAAAAATTTGTTACAAACTTACCAGCACAATTTTTATTAAGCAACAAATAAGCATAAGAATTGTATTATTTCTGTAAATGTGATATGTGTTACATATAAATGTGAATGACACCAGATCTACAAATATGTAGATATACATGTATCTGTGTATACAGATATATGTGTAGATGATGAAAGAAAGTATGCTGGCATACTCTCATTTTGCTCCTTATTAATGTTATGTTTTCATTTCCTCTTGCCATTGAGTGCTGAAACCTAGCGGTGGCTAGGGTGCCCACAGAAAACTATGGTCACAAGATCATCACGCCTCTCTACATCACAAGCTGCTCCCTGAAGCACTGTACGTAGCATCTCCTAAACCAGTCTACACTCATACCTGACCCAAGGTGGTTGTGACCAGTTGGACTATCTCCATTTTTGTTCAGATGAACATTATTTTAAGTTTTATTTAGCTTATGTTTGCTATCTTAAAAGTTAAGTTAGCAAACATAGTTGCTAACTTAACTTCAACTTTTTTTTTCAAGTTGATATCTTAAAAGTTAAGTTATAAGTTACAAGTGTTGTGTTACAAAATTATTTTTAACCGCCTAGATGGCATACAATTAAAAAATCCTTCAGTAATCAACAAGGTGTTGTCTTCATTCATCACCTATGAGCACATACAGTCCACCCTCACTCTAAAATCTACCTCAACGCTGTTGAACAAGGGCGTCCCATTGACATCGCAACAATTAATATTAGTTAGAATTCACAGATAAGTACAAAAATCATTTATGTTAGATGACACAACACATTTGCGTAAAAAAGTCACAGAAAAAAATTATGGAAGCATTGAATTTCCAGAGTTGGAAATAAACCAATTTGATGTGTGCAAAAAAAATATGAGTAAAAATAAATGAGCAGAGGCATAATTATTCAAATTTTGAACTGTATAAAATGGACATAAATATTTTAAAGAGAAAGCAAAAGCACGACATTCTTTCTCATGTAATGGTCAGCTATTACAGCTATTATACATTTCTAGTTCCTATTACAATAATTAGTAGTGTCATATCTGTTTAATACCAAATTACTCAATTGCTCACTACTTCATTTCAGAATTAAGGTTAAGGTGATGCTACTGATACCAACACAACAACATTAATATATTGCTGAACAATATTATTGCAACAGAAATATATCACTTCATTAGTCTATCTTACCCTTTTTATGTTTTAAATTCATACCAACATACCAAAGTTAAGTGTTAATATATTCTAATTTTTGTTCTTAGTTATTAATTTACATATTATTAGTTTACTCTAACTTCAAGGTAATATTTTTTTTAAATCTTAATAAAATCTACACAGTTGGAATGCTATTTTCTAATAAAGGGATTAATATTCTTAATGCAGTTGATGCTGTTGGTGTTTTATTGTATTTTTAAAACAGAAGTTTAAAAATAAACTTATTTTATTAAATTTCTTCATATTAGTCATTAATTTTTGATGAGTGGAGTAGAATATCATAACATTTATTTATATGCTATAAAGATTTCTATTTATTTATATTATACAAATTAACTTCTGTCAATCAAGCAAAAGTTACCTTATATTAAGTAAATACTACAAATAACCTCAACATATGACTTAATAATCTTAATTTATTTTATGTATGTTTCACTTAACTTATGTATATGATCATCATAAAATATTCTTGCATCACATTTGTCTATTAAAAAATTGTTTTTCTAAGCAATAATAAATATAATTTTTTTGTTTTTAAAATTTTTATTTTTAATTGAATTATAATATAGATTAATTTATTTTTTCACAGAAGGAAAGTATTCTTGAAAAAATTATTTTTCAAGATTCAATCCCTGACCAAAATTCTTTTCATTCAATCTCTGACCAAACACATTATATCCATTATTTGATTGTTATTTCTCTAATACATATTTGAATATTAGCTTAAGGAGAAAGATTAGATTTTTAAATCTAATCTATTCTATAGTCTTAGTCTTAGTCTATAGTCTATTATATAGTCATCTACTGCCGTCTTTATAAGTGTGTCAATGATGGTAGCACTTTTTCAGATAAAAATAATGATAATGCATAAATGCAATTTCATTCAAATCCACACAGTACCATAACATTAGCTGGCCAAGATACATGGTATATTTTATCCTATTTATTTATTTTCATTTTTTTTATCAAATCTCAGATCATATTTTTATATATGCAGTTTTTATTTTTTTAAATTTTAAATTTTTTTAATTTGTATAAATTATATATTTTTAAAAAGAGTTTAATTTGTGATTTTAAATTTTTTTTATATTTTAATTTTTGAATTTCAGTTTTAATTTATAAAAAAATTTCATATATATAAAAAAAAAGTTATATATAATTAATTGTGTTTGAGTGTAATATGCAGTTTGATATAAACACTTTGATATAAAGATGTGTGTTCTTTGGTGGTTGGGTTTCAACTAAACACACATCTCAGGAACAGTCGAACTGAGACTGTACAAGACTAACTTCATTTACACTCATACATATCATCCGCATCCATCCTCTGAAGTATTATCTGAATGGTAGTTACCGGAGGCTAAACAGGAAAAAAAAGAGGAAAATATAAAGATGTGAGTTACCATGAAAGTGCTCTTGTAAAGATATGAAAAAGTAAGTTAAGTGTTATCTTATTTAATTTATAATCTCTGTACTTAGGTGAATCAAGCTGGATTATATATATAAAATATATATTACAGTACAGAGGGATACGGGTCTTAAAAAGATTGACTTTAGAGAAATATATATAAAAAGCTATACATAATGAACCAGTTCATGTAGATCAGAGTTGAAAGATGAAATTAAAAAATGTTGAATCCACTTGATATCACTGAAAATCTATTAAATAGAAGTAACTCTATATAAAATTATAAAACTATAAAATAAAATTACAATTTTGTAATTTATAGTAAAATAATTGTATAGTTTATAATTGTATTTATAGGCTTGTGTGGCGCAAGTGGTAGCGCCTTGGCCTCTCATCCAGAGGCCCTTGTTTGAATTCCTGTCAGGCAGGAAGTTTTCACACACAACAAAAATTTCCATTTCATCTCATCCTCTGAAGCAATACCTAACAGTAGTCCTAGATGCTAAAAAAAAGATGTAATTAAGCTTGTCTGCATACGTAGTTATAAGAAACTGATTGGTAACCAATATCAACAATCAGTTAATTGTAATAACTCCTACTGGAATGCCACACATTGAACTACCTGTTTGATAACCCTTAAGTCACAACTGAGTCCAAGAGGAGACTTTTGAGACGTTACTACTTTCTTGGTAATGTTCATTCGGCATAGATTATCTCAAATGAATTCTTACATTTTTCCTTTATATGTCAGAAGTGATCATTTGTAATACTTTTGTTATGCTTTACAAGGCAATAAATTTAGTTGAGTTGTTTTGCTGCTCAAGAAGTCTGCGGCGAATGTTTTTTCAAGATGTGAATGAACCCAAACCATCTTTTCTGTTTTGTTCTCCTAAAATAACATCAGATCTCTAAATATAATCAGTACTTGACAACAAGACTCCACGCAAAAACCACTGCTTTCCAAGTTGCATGCATTTGACTGATGCAGTTTTAATCACAGTTGAGTAGTTCCATATGCGGACTCATTTACAAAAACGTACAGAAAAGCTGAGAGATAAATATTACTTAATAATATGATGTTCTGTCATAGCTTTGCCATAAATTCAATTTTACTTGGTCCTACACAACCAAAAGAAAAAAAATCAAAATCCAATTTAACTTCATGCCTATCAAATATATTTTAAGAAACTGAAAAAGATAATTTGTTAATAGTATTTGCTTTTTATAGTAGTTGCTTAAGAAATTTGGCTCATATTATCGTGACTGTACTGTAGTTGTGAAATAGCACAGTTTTGTTGAAAGTGTGAAACTAATAGTACTGACTAATATCATAAATCAGGAAAACTTATGTATTGTCTTAAATGTAATAAGCTTTAGAGTAATGAAAAGATATTGATGCAATTTTTAAGAAATTCATCAGTTTCAGCTAGTGGGTGAAATTAACTCCAAACTAGGATTTTAAACAAGTAGGACATTTTTTCATCATGTCTGTAGGCACTGGACCATATGAATAAAACTGTCCTTTTAAATATGAATATGAGATGTAAAATTTTACTATAGGATATGAAATTTCTATGGTGCATAGAAGCATCTCATTTTTTCATGCTTTTCCGATCATTTTTCTTTTAAATATAACATTGTTTTAATGAAATAGTCTACTGAGATACAATTAGTTGTTTGATTTAAAAACTAAATTTTATTTTTTATTTGAAGTATTTTCTGTATTGATTTATTAAACACTATTGAGCAGTAGCTAAAGCTATAAAAAAATTTTATAATACTTAATTGATTTTATACCAAAATCTAGAATTTAAATCTTCAGTTCACACACTATGTTATATTTATCAAAGTAAAATAATCCTTTATTGTAATGCATGTACTTAGCAACTCCTTTATCTGAGCTATTTTGTTTATAAACTTTGTTGTATTTTTCCTAAACCAACATAATCATGAAAGTTGATATGAAATATTGGTGTACACCAGCATTTCTCAACCTGGGAGTCGAGGTCATATCAACCTCCAGGTTGTGGTGATATGAAAGGGGGTTTACAAAGTTAGCCTACAACTTTACGTGTAAACAATAATGAAATCATTTAAAAAAAAAAAAATTATTATATATATTTATAGTACATATGTAAAAAAAATAAATTAATAAGATGGTTGTGTTTTTGTTCATTTAAAAGTTTCTCCACACGTGGATATATGTTTTTTTCGTAGGAGGAGGATTTTTCCTCCTCGTATGAAACTACCTACTTGCAAAAGCTCAAAAAGATTGACTTTAGAGAAATATATATAAAATATATGTATATATATATATATATATCCTTCCTAAAGAAAAACAATTTGCCATGCAAATTTTTTGATTACAATTACTAGTTTAGAATGCACAAGAGAATTGTAAAAAAGAGAAAGAAAAAAGGAAGAAAAGTTTTCTCCTTGAGAGAGTTTGACCCTGAGAGCAAAAGCTCTCCCAGCCTTTATCACATATAAACTGGACCTGACCGCAATGCATGAACATGGTTTCCATGCGATACACGCAGACACCCTGAAAACTGACCTCTGGGCAGAAGAATCTAACGTTCTCATTGGCAGAATCTAGCATTCTTGAGTCATTGGCAGATAACAACTCCAGCAGGGCCCTCGCTGCTCACCTCTAAACACTGGCCTTCCCCTACTACTCATTCGCTTGCTTACCCTTTATGATCATCATGACCATGCCCTCTATTAAGGCCCAGTTCCTTCTGGACTGCAGCATTTAACCTGTAATGTTATCAGCATTCAGATGATCCACCTGCTGATAACATTCTCTTCTAGGCTGCTCCTATTGTGAACAATCAAATACAGCATGTTTGATGGAATCAACTTGTCCGCAACAGACACACAAATCCAACTCTGCCCTCATGAATCTCTTCAGGTATGAGTGAAACCGCCCTTGCATGGTAAAGAACTAACTCAGCTCGTACCCTACTTCACCATGTCTCTTATCAACATCATGGTCCAATTTCTGGGAGCAACCATCTTGTCCAAGCTCCTTACTCCAAAGTCTCCCACCTAACTTGCCAACTCTGCAGCACAATTCATACAATCTTTGCTGATCGTATGAATGGGTGAGGGAATGGATAAGAATCCATTTCCTCACCCATTTCCATCCACTGGTGAATGAGAAGATCTATAGGGGGATGGCCACCACCTCCACCACCACCACCAGTACTGTCTCCGTGGGCGAGGCGCTGCTGCACTCTCTCCAACATGGCTCTCGCATGCTCCACCGCCAATTCTCTTGTCCAAACAGGAATTGCGTAGAAGATGACGACGTGAACTACGTGCACGTACAATTTCCTCTGCTGATAGCTTGGGCCGTATGTATTTGCAAGGATCCTGGATAGGGCTTTAACCACCCTCTCCAACTTTTGTACTGTTTGCTGGATTTGAGGCAGAAAGGATCTCTTTCCAACCATATTCTCAAATACTTAACTGCATTAGATGGGAGAATCTTGCTACCATCCAGCATGAAGGAAATGTCTCCAATCTTCCTCCTCCCCTTCATCACACTGAAGTAGTCTTTTCCATCTCAATACTCAGACCCTTTTTCTTCATTCAAATACTAACAAGGTCAAGCGCATGGTTGCCGGTGTCCATGACTTCTCTCTTAGTTCTCCAAACCACTAAGGGCAAATCGTCAGCAAATACCACAATAGTAACCCCATCTGCAAAATGGATTTCCAGGACTCGATAATAAGCAACGTTCCACAACAGGAGCCCAAGACCCAACCCCTGGGGCACTCCTTTCATGATCCGCACCTCAAACTCACCACCACCCCAGCCATTACCGACCTCCGACCTCTGTGATGGGTAGTCATGGACTAGTCCTCAGGTAAGGACTGATCTCTCTCCTCTTCAACTCCTCACTTGTGCTACTCCACATCATGGCATTGAACGCATATTTACATTTATGAAGACAACTACCGGGATCAGCCTTCTACGCCGACTGGCACTTGCGGTCCTGTCCACCATACCCATCACCATATTTATGGCATCTACGGTTGGAGACCTGACCTGAATTCGAACTGGTTACCACTAAGTCCGCCTCCTTCCTCCAGCTCCGTCTGGAGTTTTCTAGCCAGCATCCTCTCAAACAACTTCATCACACTGTTACAGCATGTGGCCTATATGCTGCCTCTGGCTGCTTTCCCTCCTTCTTCAACAATACCATCCTCCCTTCTTTCCACTCCTGTGAAATAACTCTGCATAGAAGGACAGCATTGAACAACTCCAGAACTTCTCCGGGTAGCACCTCAGCTACAACCTTGACACTCTCCTGTGGCACACTGTCCAGCCTTTTGTTCTTATCAGATCTAATCCTCTTACTTGCATCTAGCAACTCTTTAGTGGAAAGCGGAGGGACAAACACCGCTGCAATCTCCTAACATGGACAGGCGGTCCCACAAGGAAAATTGTAGCCACCACCTTCCATAGTAATACAGGACTCAACACCAGCAGTCTCCTCTCGAACCTCTTAGGGAGATACGTAATCATTTGTAGCACCTCCCCACGCATCCTCATCCAGCTCACCACACAGCTCTCTCCACTTTATTCATTTAGATCTCTTGATCCCCTCTTTCAAGTTCCTTCTAGCCTCTAGGGGCTCCACATGTAAACTTTCCATCCTATTCTGATATCTTGGAAGACCCTCCAAGTCAAATCCTCATAGTCTCGCTACTTCGGGCGACCACCAATAAATTGACCTCCTCCGGCGACTACCTCTGGTGACCCTCTTACTACAACTACCTCTTCACGGTACAAACTGTTCACTATTGCTATCAATATCTTCGGTGTCACATGTCAATGAAGAGCTTAGTAATCGTATGCTGAAAGTCACTAATGGCGTATTGGTATTAAACTTACGCACCTGACAGGCTTAACGTTTACTATAAAGGAAATAACCCTATGGTAACTGAGCGTTACTCTCTTCAATAACACCCAACCTAGTGACTCTATTTCTCCAACGCTGTTTCACAAAGGTGACATTTATAAACAAATAATAGCCACCTATGAAACGTTAGATGTTCTCTATAGTTGAGCTCCTCAAAACCAAGACCGGTCATCACTTCGAGGAGTGCACACCCTCTCCTCCTGTCAGTTACACCACCAACGAATGCAACGTGTTTCGAGTTGAAGTCATCTGCAGTAATCAGCAAGTGATCACGCCATCTACCAGCTATACTTCCCAACTTATCTAAATCCATCAGAAACTCTTCAAACGCTGCATTCGGTGAACAGTAACAGCTGACTAGTGTAACATCTGTCAACTCCATCTATACAAAGCAACGACCTTTTACGGACCTGATCGTGGGAAACCTTCACCTAATATTCCCCATCGCCGCACTTGCCATCCGTCCAAGAGCCAGACTTCATCAGCGGCCCGCCAGGTTGAGGGTTGCGACATCAGCTTACAATCCATGTCCCGCTTCATGACGAGAGCCGCAATCTCATCATAAACTACAGGACTTCTTGCTCCATTCAGCTTTCTTGCTCCATTCACCTTTATGCCTGAATAGACGCCCTGTAGTCCCTTCCTTCAAAGGTATGACCATCAGTATTTCAGGCAGGGCACTTTGTAGCCCCGCAGTTGTTCTTCTTGGAGTGCAGTCTTTCTTCTTGTGATCCACCGAACCACAATTAAAACACAATTGGCCACCCGGTGTCCAAAAATCCAGTACTTAAAACACCGTTCTTCCATTGTCCTGAGGGAAACTCTACAGGCCACCCAGCCAACCTTCACTCGGCCGCCCTTAAGCAACTGATCCGCACCCCTGGCCGGAACTACCACCGTAGTCAACTTAGTAGCCCCGAAAGCCGGTCGTGTGGAAACTACTCTAGTCAATCCAGCTGTCTTAACTAGATCCCCTTGAACCTCCACAGTGGAGGTCAATTCGTTTATGTCCTTCACCAAAATATACACCGTCTTCCACCTAACTTGACATCCACACCTTTCACTTTCTGAGTAATCTGATTCTGAAGTTTCTTGGTCACTTCTCCTTCGACCCTTACCCTTAGCTGTAAATCCTACCCAGGCCATTTTCTGGCGGAGAGAATCTTTTCCACCTCCTCCGACACATTACTCTTGACCTGCCTAAGAAGGTCCGCAAACGTTCGCCCTTCCGTTTTTACAACCACCGACGCAGTCGGAACCCCAGCGAGTTTAATCTCTTTACTCTTGCCAGCACTCCTGTTACCAGTCATCACCACCTTCTCTAAATGCACCAAGAATTTAGTGGTGTACTTTCAACCATGGGACTCTACCACTTTCCATTGGCCTATTTTATCGGCAGCCCCTCGAAAAGAGACTCCGCGGTCCGCCTCTAACACCTTTGGGATCGTCTCCATAAGGTATCCCACAGCCTTATATTCGTCATTTTCATCCGAGTTAACTGTTATTATATAGCTCGTCTTACTACCACAATCTATCGTATCACCAACCAGGATCCCCTTCATAGACCGCTCCACCAATACTTGGCCTGCCTTTAGTTTCCCCTCACTCAACAGCCCACACACGATGTAATACTCCAAACGATGTTTGGGAGGTAAGGTAATTAGTGTAAATTCAAAAAAGGGGGAAAAGTTTTGGGTTCAAGAATGAAATTTTGGGTCACCTCAGCAAACAATGGGAAATGATCCTAAACAGAAAGAAACGGAAGGATTGATCCACAGGATTATCAGGAACGGAGCTATAACAGAAAACAGTTCCTCCTTCTAAACTGCGCTATGACAAAGAAATTTCCACTTCACTAAAACAGCCAGCAGAGCTGATTACTACACCAGCTATAAACAACCCAGCATCAAGTTCGAACACGTATAGCAACCAAACACTCAAATATGATCTTTATTTCCAACTGCAATAAGGGCGATATCACGCAAAGCACTATAATTCTACAATCCGTCATTCAAAATAATCGTAAATAATGAAACACGTGCCAAGAAAAACAAACCAACAATATCCGATTGTCCAAACGAAGAAAAAGTCCAATAAATCCGTCCACGTTTTCAGCGACAAAACGTACGTTTTCAGGTTTTCAGCGACAAAACGTACGTCCACGACCATACGAGATCCCTACGAGGCATCACACGAGATCTCTAATTCGACTACGTGGATCTATGTTAGAATCACATAAAAGAAAGTAGTTTTCAAGTGATAAAGGACGATTCCTATAGTTAATTTCTGCCATAGACGAAAAACCCTTTTCAGAGAGGTAAGAATTGGTGAAAAGGATTAATATTTTCAATACTTCTGAGTCTAAATTTCCATATTCACTTCGATGAGCAAGCCAAAGCGTATTTAAATCTTCAGATGTAAATTGTAGTTGTTACGTTTTGTCGGCAGACATTTCGATGAGCTGGTAATGAATCTCAACTGTCTTCATCCAAATTTTTCTCAACGCAATCGGAAGTGAGTGGAAATATATGAAAATTTTTGCTTTGAAGGCGAATAATTCAGATATCAAGCTTCTTAATGAAAGTATGAACTTTTGTCTATGATAAATAAAATCTTTTATCACGTTCTTGTAGATTCACATTAAAGTCGTTTAATGTGAAAATATATCACCTAAGTAAGCCAATAACAAAATATACTCATTATTCTTTAAAGACATTGAGAATGATATTTGTTCATCCTGGAAAAGTATTATTAATTCATTTCGCAATTCCAATAACCGGGTTAACACTTACCCCACGATATTCATCTGACTTCTGAGTGAAAAAGAAGAAATCTCTTTCTTTTCGCCCATTTCATCGCCAACAGCCTATTCTGCATTGGTTGACTTTTAATAAAATTAACAGCTTTACAAACAATTCGTTTGAGATTTTCCTACAATTTTTTTTGTAGCAAGAGCGTATCTGTGAAGGAAGCAGTGCGTCTATTTCGCTCTTGAAATAAGACGATCTTTTAATTTTTTCAGAAATCCACTGTTCTTGCCTGTTACCGCCTTGGCATCATCACTACATACTGCAATACATTTTGTTCAGTCTATGTTACAGTTTTTAGTAGCTTCATAAAAAACATCAAAAAGATATTGTTCTATTGTGTGACTAGGCATTGACCTGCAAAACGACATATTTTCTTTGATTGATGATCTGTCTCTATCGCATTCATATCTCACAAAATATAAGAACTGAGAAATGTTTGCCACATCTGCTGATACATCAAATTGAATACTAAAAAATTCACTTGCTGAATTATCCGATCGCGAACATCGGCAGCCATGTCGTATTTTAACTTTAATCCTGTGTCGTTAGAAAGGGGAATTTTTTCAACTTTTTACTTCTTTCATACTAATTAAAACATTGAAAATATCAATTTCAGTAGGCAATAAAAGGTGTTCTGCGATTGTTTGGGGTTTGAAAATCTTAGCTGCTCTTAATACTACGAGATATGATGCCTCAAATATACTTTTATTGATATGGCTTGATTTACAAATAAAAATTTGTTGGTTTCTCAAAGCACGTAATTTTGTTTCGAAAAATTCCAACGGTTTGCTTTTATGATCCGGATGTTTAGTTTCCAAATGTCGAATTCATTTTCGTGGCTTCATGCTTTCATCGGAGAGGACTTGAAAACAAACAACGCACTTTGGTTTCCATCCAACGAGGTAAAACAATCATTTAAATAACTGTCGTACAGTTATACCAATCGATTCACTGGATGTAAATGGTTCACTTTTTTCACAAATTTATCTATTTTGCATAAGAATCTGATTGAAAAAAAAGTTACACTGTTTGACCACACACTAAAAAAAAACGAAACCTCAATTATTATTATTTTCGATGAAACTACGCTCGATGAAAAACATAAAGACGCCAAACATCGCATTCGAAACTAAACTGATGTTCTACAATCCCTTATATCTCTATTATACTGATGTTGCTGAGAGAACGACGTGTTCAAACGTATCATATCCATATTCGAATATGACGCTCTCACAGCGAATATTATGCAAGCAGACCAAATTACAAGGAGCACGTACTACACATTATGTTGGAACCTGTAAACTGCTCATGTTTGTTCACTTCATACATGCATGTTCATACCCGTCGCTATCAACACAGCAAAATAGTTTTAACTAGGTTTCATTAGGTTATGGTTGGGAGGGGAGTCGCGATGTATTATATATATTTTTTATTTTTATTTTTTGGTGGTTTTGGAGTAAAAAAGGTTAAGAATCACTGATCTAAACCTTCGAATAATTACACTAGTCAACATGATTTTTGTCTCACGAGTACAAATAGTTGCACTTAATGCAGTTTTTTATCCTGTTTTCAAATATGTATTCGGGATTTCTCCATCACTTACCGTTTTTTTATTATTTTAATTTTTTTTTTAATATTTTAAAACATTTTTTAGTCCATTTGTCTATTCTCAAGTAAAAGCTTCTAGAGCATTGTAAATATGATGGAACCAAATGAGCTAACTCAAAGGGTAGTGATACTACTGTTCTGCAGGTTCAGACATGTATAGGCATGTACAAACGTGATCTAGCGTAGCAAATATTAATCAGAACGATAACAGTTGTGAGATAGTAGTGAACCAGTAAACACGTCATTGTGAGTGCTTTGTGTGTGAATTACTACTACGTATTTATGTAGTGTATCACACTTAAAAAACTGTGTGTACTACATATTTAAAACTTTATTTCTTTTAATTAGTCGTTAGTTAGACTTTCTTTAAATCATCCTAACAATTTTTTTATGTATGTGTGAAGTGACGCTCAAGTCCCAAAGGCGAAATCTTACTCCATTAGTAAAAACGTGTTATGAACTTTATATTTTGGGTGTAATGTCGAGGACCAAACAAGGCCTGGGCCCCACATATCTGCTGTTTATCATGTTGTAGGCTTCTCACCGCATGAAAAAATGGCACACGCTACATGTCGTTTGCTATCCCTATGATTTGGAGGGAACCGAAAGATCACTCTTCTGACTGTTAACAAACATTAAAGGGATTACGTCAAAATAAAAACATACAATGGTGTACTTTAACTTATAATCTGCAATGAGACTAGTTCCACACTGCGAAGAATTGCCCATACCAAAGCCTCTAGAACATGTGACATTAGATGAAGAGAGCTCAGAGTCTGATGGAAGTAAGGAAGAAAAAGAAACAGATTCTGGTGATACTACTTTTGAACAAAGCAGTTCATCTGAGACTCATTTCTGACTCAAGAAAATCTTAACGATCTCATACGAGATTTAAAGTTATCCAAAAATTCAGTGTGAAATGCTTGCTTCCCGGTTAAAAGGATGGAATCTTCTTCAAAAGAATAAAAAGGATATGCACTTATCACAATTGTCATTCTGAATTTAAAGACTATTTTTTTTAAGAAATGGCGTAGTGTTTCTAATTACATTTCTTCTCTTATGGAGACACTTTGTAATGAACATAACGGGACAGAATAGCGCTTGTTCATTGTTTTCTCTAAAGGTAGTTTAAAAGCTGTGCTTCTGCATAATGGCAATAAATTACCATCTGTACCTGTGGCTCACTCTACTAGTATGAAAACTTTATATTGGAAAAGTTTTAATATGCAACGTTAGAATGGAATATTTGTAGCGATTTGAAAATAATTGAACTTAATCTTGGTCTGCAGCTTGGTTATACAAAGTACTGTTGTTTTTTTTTGTGTATGGGATAGTAGGGACAGAAAAAACCATTTCATTAGAAAAGAATAGCCTAAACGCGAACCACTCATTCCTGAACAGAAAAATGTGAAACATGACGCACTGTGTAATCTTAAAAATGTGTATCTACCTCCGTTACATATAAAACTAGGATTAATGAAGAATTTCATCAAGGCCATGCAGAATACTCCTGGTTTCATGTACTTAAAACAGAAGTTTCCTAAAATTAGTGATGAAAAATTAAAGAAGGAATATGTATGAGTCCACAAATATGATCACTAATGCATGATGAAAAGTTTGAGGAACTATTAAATCCACTGGAGAAAGCAGTTTGGCAAGCATTCAAAGATGTTCTCAGAATGTTTTGAGAAATCGAATTGCGGAAAATTACCGTGATATTGTCAACGATCTTATAACATCTTACAAAAATTTACAAAATTTATGTCCTTTTAAGGACATATTCCAACCTTCCTACACTCATACCTAGATTTCTTCCCAGAAAATCTTGGCACAGTGATCGATTAGTGCAGGGACACTTTCATCAGGAGATTTCAGCTATGGTAAAGAGTTATCAAGGAAAACGGAATCCTAACATACTGGCCGATTATTATTGGACCATTAAGAGGGATTCTCCAAGACGAAATATAGCAGAAAATCGTCATTTCTTACTTTCTAGTTGAGTCAAATGTTTGAATATTGTGTAGTTAAGAACTCAGAATGTTAGAAATTATAAATGTCTGTCTCTCAGAAATCTTGGGTAATGGGCAAAAACCGATATCATATTTAAATTCTGGAGAAAAAATACTACTAGAATCACATATTTTTTCTTCCCGAGACAAAAAAAATTTTTTTGTTCCCAGTGTTAATAATATTAGTATGACTCAAGGATGAATGAGTCTATAGTGAGTGGATTACATATCTAGGGTTTTGTGTAGTTATTTGTTCTCATGCGATCTTAATACAATTATACAGTAACATCTGCAGTAGTTCTTTTTAGCTTTTATTTGTAGGATTTCTTTATTGTTGTGCGTGTGGATTGAAATTATTATTTGTTCAATATATTCGAATTACGATAACCAAAATATTTTTCAGATGTTTTAAATCGTAAGTAATATTTCAGAATCTTTGTTTATACAAGTTACTTGCGAGGGTTATATACGCATTTTGTTGTATAAGTATGTTTTCTTATTCACTGTGTTGTAATAAATGTATTATGTAATTATATTATTTCGAAATAAAGTAACTGAAGGTGAGTGGTAATTTAATTTTTGTTTGTAATTAGTTACATAATACATTAACAACTGATGAACTGCCGTGACTTTTTTTGATGAAAGTGACTACTGTAATAGTCTTGCTTCAGGTTTTTGCGATTCATATTTTTTGGCTGCTTATATTTTTCTTTAAATGCATTGACTTTAAAGAAACAAAAATTATAAAAAGTGTTAGTACCTTTACCAAATTTTAAAAATTTTCTTACATAACTTGCATAATGATTTATTTTTTGAATCTACATTTCTTTTAAAGTAAACTTTTCTTTTATTAAAGACAATTACTATCCAAATCATTGGTATATTAAGTTATCACGTTCAAACATTGTTATTCGGCACCAACAAAATCTGTATAATCATTGTTATTAAGCAAGGATTCGTTTTATTCAAATGTATTTTGTGTAATTATTATTTAATCATAAAATTAATCTAATGGATGCAGTTCTGTAGCCTTCGTATTATATGAACATCTATCCAGTTTGTTTATAATTAGCTAGATAGTTCAGAAAAATTGCTTTCTGATGTTTTCTCTGAACTTATGGATTTTGTTTTTCTAGATATCACTGAAGTGTTTAGTTCCAGGCAGATATTAATATTTAATTACTGGTTAAATGATTTGTTAATTTAGTACTTTGAACACTACTGATTTCTGAAAGGCAAATTTCTTTAACTTTTCATTTTCTTTAGACTTTGTAAGATTTTCAGCAAGTAATTTCTCTGTTAGAATATTTTCCATGACTAGTGTTTCCAGGTGCACTACTTTTTCGTTTTTACCCTGTCACTTCCGTTCCATACACATACTGAATTTATTCTTGTATTCACGTCTAAGTTTATAGTCATGATGAAGGACCAAAAGTGAAGTGGTTTTTTTGTACCTTTTTTCCTTACATATTAGCATGTAATGTTCTGTTATAGTAGTATGTCAAACAAACCATTAACAATTTTTCTTGTAAATAATGTGTTAACATTATTATTCTTGTATTATTTTAACATTTTATTAAAACCTGTGTTAGTAGCCTAACATGTTAAAAATTGTTAATAATAATTACACTTTTCCTGTATTGGCAAAAATAAAACACACTCACACATACATAGAGAAAAGATTTATTTATTAATAAAATTTGTTAATTAACTTTCTAATTCAGCTGTTGAAACAATTTGATGTACCTTAGGGCCTCCCATCAATTGTACTTTAAATAGTAGACACTTCATATGCTCATGGTTTTATTAATTCTGATAATTATTTAGAAAGATGCTTTGCATACAAAAGTCAATAACCTTTTCTGATGTTGTTTTCACCACACTGCATATGGGCATATTCAAAAAAGTGTCACTAATGAGTTTTTGACTTCTAAAGATTTTAAAATGAAAAATCAAAAAATTACATATTTCTTTAGAAGTGAGGGTGGTTTTGAATTTTTATCAATACTATTATGTTATTTTTTCTGTAATCTGTACCTAATGTTTTTTATTTATTCTTAAATATACTTCATTGAAATTTATGTTGACCGATTTCAGTTATTTATAGATTTATAATGTAACATTAACGTGATTAAATTACAGAAATGGAATTATACGATTTTCTGAATTTTGTACTATATCACAAACGTAACCCAACACTCTTGCTCACTAACCTTAAATTAGCCAGCCTGTTGTTTGGCCGAGCCAGTAATTGTATACAATAACTGGCAATTATTTACTCTAAAAATAATGTATATTACACCTGTATCTACTGAATTCGTACAAAACGTTTGGTGAGGGTACTGTGTAACTTATGAGGAATGTAACAGTGGTGAAAGGCGTCACCAGTTACGACCACAACAATAAATTGATTTTTTTTTTGAGAAGTGTATTTTTATTCAGTGTTATTGAAATAATTAAAAATGATGTCACTACAATTACGTGGATCCATGAAATCCTGTTGTTAAGAAGAATATTGTAATATTAAGAATATTTTGGTTATGGATATTGATGTGTTTTTTTATGCTATGTATGAGTTTCTATTGGAATAGGGTATATAAAAATATACTTATTTAAATACTAATGTTTGTGTCATAATTGACTTTTATCCCTTTTTATATGTTAATAAAAAATAAAAAACATCCTTTATTGTTATTGTTATTATATCCAAAAGATGGTAAAATTTAAAGACTAAGGTAGACATTTTTTCTTGTTTATTGATTATTAACACAGTGATCATAACAACATATGCAAGATTACTGATTTTTGAAAGTATCATCTTTATAAAAAAATTACCTTAATTCCCAATAGATGTCGTCTAATGTTAATTTTTTCTGTTGAGGAGCAATTAACTTTAAAAAACAGTGTGTTTATATTCAATGCAAACTTTGATTGTTATCCTATTCTAAATTAAGAAACATAATAATAAGTTGCTCGTATGTGTAATAATACTGTAAAATTAATGTACATAGAAAGAACCTGTAAACATTAAAATGAGAAAAAACCACAATAAAATCACTTGCAAGTGGAAATTGTTTTTAGAAAGATAAATATTGGTTAATAATTGCACGTAAACGTGACTAAGATATGAAATTAAAAAAAAAATGGTCAAGTTTATCTTACCGGTAAACTTATCTTTCCTGGGCTGAATAATTAAACGCCTACTTTTTTATAAGCTTTATATTTTTATTTTTTTACCGTTGACTCATCACTTTCTTTGTTATCTGAATGAGAACTTTTCATTTTCCTATTACAAATGTGGTTTTCCTTGCTATCATTTACATTTTTTTGAAAATTTGAACACTTAAGTGTTTGAGAAATAAAGTTAGTACACCTCAATTTTAATTTTTTTTTAATGAAGGAAGCTAAGGTAACCAGAGTACTTGCTGTATAGTTTCTTGCCGTAAGTATTACCTACAAAAGGAACAAAGTTCTAATTTTCCAATGTAATATTGTTAGTTAAGAATATACAGGTGATTCAAAGAACTGGAAATTAAAAAAATTAAATAATGTTAATGAAAAATTTTTTTTAGAAAATGAATTTTATTTCATGTAATTGTACAAATGTTGCCATTTTAAGATACATACATTTTAGTTTATTTTTTAAAGATGACATCTTGCAGGTGACCTCCTCTTCTATGTAAACACTCACGAAGTCTCTTCGTTAAATTGTTCATGGTTTAACGTAACATCTCAACTGCAATTTCCGCAGTTGCTTCTCAGATCTTTCCCTTCAGTTCTTCCATTGTAGCAGGTCTACTGTGGAACACTTTGCTTTTAAGGTGACCCCACAAAAAGTAATTGCAAGCTGAGAGATTAGGCGATCCGGGAGGCCATCTAATGTCACCATTTCGTGAAATGACACGTTGTCCAAACAATCGGCGTACAGCTGCCATCGATATTCGTGCAGTATGTGATGTTGCTCCGTCTTGTTGAAACCAGGCTGTGTTAAAAATCGGTGAAAATCTCTTTTATTGTTAAACAACAAAGGTTTCAAGCATGGCTACGTAACGAGCCGACGTCACTGTAATCGCAAGACCGTTGTCATCCTCAAAAAAATAAGGGCCTATAATACCGTAAGATGACATAGCACACCACACGATCACTTTCTGGCTGTGCAACGGACGCTGGTGTAGCTGCATAGGATTTTCTTGTGCCCAGTATCTGAAATTTTGCTTGTTAACAAATCCACTGAGGTGGAAATGGGCTTCGTCTGACATCCACAGTTCGTGAACAAACTCTTCATTATCATTTATCTTCTGAAGCATTACATTACAGAATTGTGCTCACACAACTGCATCGTTCAGTTTCAGTTCCTGGACGATCTGCAACTTGTATGGATGGTATTGCAAGTCCTTCACTAACATTCTTTGAACACTTGAACTATGCAATTGTAAAGATGCTGAGAGACGACGGATTGACCGATGTGGACTTTGTGTGACAGCATCTTGTAAAGCTTGAACATTCTGTGGTGTACGGACGATTCGCTCACGGCCTGGAGGTTTCTTTCTCATTGCCGAACCAGTTTCCTCAAAATTAGATATCCATGTTTTAATTGCGTGTGCTGGTGGAACACGGTCATGCCATCCCAGATTAAAATGACGGTGAAATTCTCTACGCGCTCCCTCCACACTGTCATTGTTTTTGTAAAACACTTTGATAGCAAATGCACGTTGCGCACCACTTCAAGGATCCATGACAACTAAATGGCAGGTTAGGTTAGAGAGGCTGGTGCCACTTATCAAGTGGTACCAATCGCCCACGGCTACCAACACAACTTTCAAAATTTCCCGTTTCTTTGCATCACTCTGTATTATGTAATACTGTTGTATTTAGTTTTTAATTTAAAATTATTTTTGAGAGTTGGTAAAATTTTGACAAATAAGTCACAATATTTGATTAAAATCATATTACTTGCAATTGGTTATTTAATTGAAGGGGCCAGGAGAGCTTAACTGCAACAGGGCAATGATTTTGAAACTCTTTGATACAATTCTGTTTAATATTTGGCATTCAAATAGTATGTGTTTAAACAAAAAAAAAAGTTGTAAAATTTGATTAAGATTATTTCATTGTAAGTTATCTTGTGTTCTGTGGCTCTGTGGATGAATATGCAACCAGTGTAGTATGTAGCATAGTTATTGAAGATTATTTGTAGTGTGTGTGCATGTGCGTGTGCAAGTTGTTTCTGTGTTATTCAACTTCTGTCAACATTAATATGTTTGCTTATGTTTTTGATTGACGTTCTATTTTTACTCGGTTGTGGGCTGGAAATAAAATTACACATTTTAACTAACAATGAATCAATTGATTCACCTGTAGAACCTAAAACTGGCCAACTGTTTTTAATAAGTTTTACTTAAAGTGTTCAAAAAAGTGTGGTGAGTAGTGTAGGGTCAATAGGTTATAATGAAGCTTAAATTAGTATTGTGTTTTAGTTGTAATTTTTTAAAGTTCAGTGAGGGCTGCTGTTGCAGTTAGCCATATTGTTAAACTGTTGTTTGTTATCTATAAATGTTAGAAAATTGATGACATGTGGGTTTTCTTTTTTGGTAGTCAGTTTTTTCTAACAGTATTGTAAACATCCTGTTTCCTATTTTTCATTCAAATGAATAACAATGTCTGGAAATATTGTGGGATCTGGAAAATTTATCAAAGTTCTTAAAATGCTAACAGATTTTGTAATATCAATAAAACGGTTAGGAATTCCTTAGAATATAACCCACCTGTGAACAAACAAATGTAGCATGACATGCATTATTCAATAATTTATACGTAATCTCTGAGAGGCAGATAGTACTACACAGTTTTTAATTTGTATTTGGTTTGTAATTTTGTTTTACTTGTCTTTTTAACTAGGCAATTTTTTTTTAGATAGTTCCAAGTCTCAAATCAGATCATTTAATTTAGTTTGACAGATAAAGTGGGGTTCAATGGATATCTGGGGGTTTTAAATGGGATCACAAATGTTCTCAGAAATATCTATGATTTGTGTTTAATTATTGTCATTAAGCTCAAAAATGTTAGTATCATCTCAATTTAATGACAGACTCAGTATCATAATTATTCTCTATGGGGAACGGTGTAAGAAAATATGACACTCAGTTATTCAGTTTTTTTTTTCTTCATTCATAAGACAAAAGCAGCAGTGATCGAAATGATTGGTTGGCTCACATTACACCATACTGACAAGTGGTACACTTCTGTTGCCTTTCATCAACTGAATTAATTTCATTACAGTTTATAGAACAAATATGTAGAGCCTAAATTTTTAATTTGATCCATAATTTTACGAATTACAAAAATTTTTTCAAGTCTGTTAGAGATTTACCTTGTGACTTAATACAAAATGCCCACAAACATCAGTACAACAGTATTTATCTGGTGATTTTTTAAGATCTGTGATGAAAACATTTTGAAATTAAATTGTACTTAAAAAAACATAGAGCTACACTAGGTTCTGCTGGTAGTAACACAAAGACAACATGCCAATATTCCTACTATAAACTTGCAGAATTGCCAACTATGCTGTAGTGAAAAAACTAATATGCAGAGATTTTAAATTAATGATTATTATTATTTAAATTGTAAAGATAGCAATTTAGAAGTAGATCTGATATATTTATTTCTCTAGTTATGATGAGTCAAACTAATAATAGCAAACAAGAGTATCATCTTAAAGAAGATCTTGATTGTCATGATAAGACAGTCATTATTAGTCGTGTTTGAGCAAAGGTTTCAATGATTTTTTTTTAATAGGCTGTTTTACTTAAGTAACATTAAAAAAATATATTGCTATTTTATAGCTCATGTAAAAATAATTATTTTGAGTGATAATATCATAAATAACTTCATGGGCTGTAATAATACCATGAGTAATTTCAATATATCATTAACCTTCATATTATTTATTGTCCTTATAACATATACATGTCAATGTAATTAAAATTATAAATATACTGATATCACTTTTATTAAAAAAAAAAAATGTTATGTGATGCAATAACCATTATTGTTATTGTACAGTTTTGTTTTTAACTGTCAGGATTAACAACAAATCTTGGTTATTTTACTTTGTTTAAACAGAGAAATTCTTCTATAACAGTTTACTGCATAGTAAGTTTTTTTAACTATTATATATATATTGAACATGCATCATTTTTTTAATATATTTATTTTCAGAATTTGAATGTATATTTTGTTACCTGAAGAGGAAACATTTCATGATTAAAATTTTCTATAATTTTATAACTTTACTTCATAAAGAAACGCTTATACTTCTAATGTTGAAATTAACTACTACATGAAAAATTGACTAAATTATTTATTATAAGGTTCTTAATTGCTTAATTCAATTGATTAGTAAGAAATTAGTGTTTGTAAACATTTCAATTTAAATATGAGCATGTTTACAGGGTTGTTGTGGAATAAAGATTACCACCTCTTTAGTGACTATTAGTAATTCAGTATTTGGGTACCACGCTTCCTGTTGGCTCTTTTGTAACACTTCTGAACAACTTTACTTTACTAGAGAAGTAAAGTTATTACTTTAATCATTATACATTTGCTGAAGATAAGATATCATAAAGCGTAGTCACCACCACACACACTATTTTCTGATAAACTAAAACCATTTTTCCGTAAGGTCTTAAATAATCATTTTAAAGGCCAGCATAAAGATTATAATTATCAATTTTATTATTATTATACTTTTATAAATTTTATTTTCAGATAAAACAAGAATTTTAAGTTGTACTTTTTAATATTTACAACTAACAGAAGAATCAACATTTTTCTTAATGTCCTTTTTTATATTTTATTGAACCAAAAAGTAGATTCATTTTCACATGATATATATGATTGAAGTCTTTAACATGGGACGTCATGTGTTTGCATTACAGTAGTTTTTCTGCATTCACACACGCTCACACACATATGCACATACATGTGTGTGTGTGTGTGTGTGTGTGAGCGAGCACACACGTGTGCGCATATATATAATATTACACACGTGCACACGTACACGTACAGTTATTGGTAAGTTTATGTAACAGAAGTAAAAAATTCCATCTCATTGAAAAGTTCACTACTATCTATGAAGCATTTTTTTTGTGCGTTGTTTAACAACTTCCTCGGAATTAATTAATGTTTACTCATTTCAACTGTTTATTTATTTTATTACATTTTTTATGACCATCACTGTTTTTGTGGTAACTACATGTCATTTTATATATATATAATAATATATATATATATATATAAATATATATATATATATATTTTAAAGTATATATATATATATATATATATATATTTTAAAGTATATATATATATATATATACGTATATAATATTATTATATAAAATATAAATCATCAAAACACAGTAATTAGATAAGTTAAACTTGCCATCCTAATTTCCAATGATTGATTTTTGCTGTATCCCACATCTTCAGTTTGTATTAATTTCTATAATTGCATTAAGACATGTTTTTTTAATAATTTGTAATTTTACTTGAAATTGTTTTCTATTTTAAATTTTAATTATATTATGAACTTATATGTAAATTTTGCTGTCCAGTACTGAAATTTTAATTTTTAAAACGTAGTTAGTATTTTCCTTTGTTCTATGATCATTATTGCCAACTATTACAATTAATTATTATTAATTAATAATAATTAAATTATGTTTTTAATTAAACCATTTTAAAATGTGATTTGGTGGTTGATCATTTTCTATTTTTGTTTATATTTATAAATGTAATATATCTCATGTATATTAATTTTTTTTTTACAATTATTACAAACTTCCAAACTCTCTAAATTATTTTTACAATCAGTATTACTATGTTTGCATTCTAACAAATGGTCAGCTACATTAGATATATTTCTTTTTTTGTTTTTGTATAGTGTGTAATATTCTGTAAATCTTTTTTTTAAATGATTATTATATTTATCAATATAAGTATGATTACATTTGTTGCACTTAAATCTTGTCTATTCCTCTCTAATATTTTTATTGTTATTTTTTAAATATTTTACAATGTGATTATTTGGTTTATACATATGCTTTTTATATTTATTTTTATCATATGTATTAGTAATTTTTCTATTTGTGTAATTTTATTTTTGGTATAAACAAACTATTATTATTAATCTTAGTGTTATTTTTTTTTGCTGTTTTTTTTTTTTTAGTATAATTATCTTTGTAATTTTTATTCTGCTTTTTGTACATTTTTTCTATAATTCATCACCAAAACCATTAAATATTGCTATTTGCTTCATTTCATATATTTATTTTTTGAGTTATAATTATTGTTTTTTGTATAATGAATTGCTCTAAATATCATGTTTTTATATGTATTACTTTTTATGACTTTTTATAATTTATTTGGTCATAAATACATAATATATACATTAAATTAATTTATCAAAGCCTAGAGAAAATTGCAGTTAAAATTTATACTGAACAAATTACCTCTACACAACCTACTTTTATGAGTGCTCTCATATAATTAATTTTTCTTTTTGTTGACAAACTGAATAATTATGCTGCTCGAGACTTCTGTTTGTTTAATGGAATTAATTTTTAATTTATAAACTGTCGCAGACTAATTTTAAAAATATTGATTTGTATTGTACTGTTTGAGTTTGCCAAAAAATGTATAATCATTTTACCTGGAAAACAGCTGTTGTAAATTAGGTTAAAAAAAAATGAGAACTTTATAAAGTGACATTAGTTATTTTCTTGGGTGATTGACTTTTAAAAGACTGGAGATAATAATAAAAAAAAATATTAAGATAATGAATTGTTGTGACCTTGACCTTACTATTACTAGTATAAAAAAAAATTATTTTGTAGATAACACTTAGAAAATGGTTTTAGATATAGTCCCTCAGTTTACATGTTAGATACAGTAAGGAATAATAAAAAAGCGAATATATAAATGACAGTCAGAATATAAGGGTACATTTTGATTTGTTTGTTTTACTAATATTCTTCCATTAATTGTAAAGCATAAATACAAAAATAGTTATTATTTTTATGATTCTTTTTAGCCAAAACATGTTCTTTTTATTATTCCAGTTATTTTTAATAATATAAAAAAAAAATTAGTCATGATAGGTAATTTGCATCTTTATTGAAACTAGTTTATTGAAATATATTTTCAGAAGATTTTTGTTGTTGCTGAGCCATTAAGCAATTCATTCATCATTCTGAAGTATCTTTATAAATATTTTGAAAGTGAATTGTAAAAAAACCTTTTTAACCATATTTTGCCATTCTGATAAACACATTTATTATTTATTGGTATCAATAATGATCTCCATTGGTGATGCACTCCATTAGATTACTGCCACATTTGTTTTCTAAAATCACTCCGTAATATATGCTTACTAATTGCAGGTAAAAATATAGAAGGTGAACCAAAGAAACTGAAGATTCTAAAAATTTATTTTACAGAATCACCAGCATAGTACTTAAATGTCCATCTTTAGTAATTCTACTTCCCAAATAACAAAATTCTTCTACCTCCATAATCTTTTGTCCTCCTATTTTCACATTCAGTGGTCCATCTTCGTTATTTCTACTACATTTCATTACTTTCGTTTTGTTCTTGTTTATTTTCATGCCTTAGTTCTTGCGTAGGACTTCATCCATGCCATTCATTGTTTCTTCTAAATCCTTTTTTACTCTCAGTAAGAATTACTATATTATCAGCAAATTGTAGTAGCATCTTTATCTTTGCACCTTGTACTGTTACTCTGAATCTAAATTGTTTTTTTAACATCATTAACTGCTAGTTCTATGTAAAGATTAAAAAGTAACAGGAATGGGGAACATCCTTGTTTGACTCCCTTTTTTATTACTGCTTCTTTCTTATGTTTTTCAAGTATTACTGTTTGGTTCCTGTAAATGTTAGCAATTGTTCTTCTATCTCTGTATTTAAATCCTAATTTTTTTAAAATGCTGAACATTTTATTCCAGTCTACGTTATTGAATGCCTTTTCTAGGTCTATAAATACCAAGTATGTTGGTTTGTTTTACTTTAGTCTTCCTTCTACTGTTAATCTGAGGCCTAAAATTGCTTCCCTTGTCCCTATACTTTTCCTGATTCCAAATTGGTTTTCTAACACTTCTTCCACTCTCCTCTCATTTCTTCTGTACAGAATTCTAGTTAAGATTTTAGATGCATGACTAGTTAAACTAATTGTTCTATGTTCTTCACATTTATCTGCTCCTGCTTTATTTGGTATCTTGACTATAACACTTTTTTTAGTCTGATGGAACTTCCCCTTTTCCATAAATATTACACACCAGTGTGTATAATCTATCAATCGCTTCCTCACCTGCATTGCGCAGTAATTCTACAGGTATTCTGTCTATTCCAGGAGCCTTTCTGCCATTCAAATCTTTTAATGCTCTCTTAAATTCAGATCTCGGTATTGTTTCTCCCATTTCATCCTCTTCAATATATTCCATCCACCTATCGACTTTACCTTTCGTATTATAAATCGGTGTACCATCTTTGTTTAACGCATTATTGGATTTTAATTTATGTACCCCAAAATTTTCCTTAACTTTCCTATATGCTCCATCTATTTTACCATTGTTCATTTCTCTTTCCACTTCTGAACACTTTCCTTTAATCCACTCTTCTTTCGCTAGTTTGGACTTCCTGTTTATAGTATTTTTTAAGTGTCGATAGTTCCTTTTACTTTCTTCATCACTAGCATTCTTAAATTTTATGTGTTCATCCATCAGCTGCAATATATCTTCTGAAACCCAAGGTTTTCTACCAGTTCTCTTTGTTCCGCCTAAGTTCGCTTCTGCTGATTTAAGAATTTCCTTTTTAACATTCTCTCATTCTTCTTTTACATTTTCTACCTTATTTTTTTTTACTCAGACCTCTTGTTATGTCCTTCTCAAAAATCTTTTTACCTCCTCTTCCTCAAGCTTCTCTAAATTCCAATGATTCATCTGACACCTTTACTTCAGGCTCTTAAACCCCAATCTACATTTCATTATCACTAAATTGTGGTCGCTATCAATGTCTGCTACAGGGTAAGTCTTGCAGTCAACGAGTTGATTTCTAAATCTTTGCTTAACCATGATATAATCTATCTGATACTTTGCAGTATCGCCTGGCTTTTTCCATGTGTATATTCTTCTATTATGATTTTTAAACTGGGTGTTGGCAATTACTAAATTATACTTTGTGCAAAATTCTATAAGTCGGTCCCCTCTTTCATTTGTTTTGCCCAGCCCGTATTCACCCACTATATTTCCTTCCTTGCCTTTTCCAATGCTTGCATTCCAATCTCCAACTATTATTAAATTTTCATCACCTTTTATGTGTTTAATTTCTTCGTATACATACTCTACCTCATCATCATCATGGGTGCTTGTAGGCATATAGACGTTAACAATTGTTGTTGGTTTAGGTTTTGATTTTATCCTTATTACAATGATTCTATCGCTATGAATTTTGAAATACTCTCTTTCCTATCTTCCTGTTCATTACGAAACCTACTCCTGCCTGCCCATTATTTGAAGCTGAGATAATTATTCTAAAATCACCTGACCAAAAGTCGTTTTCCTCTTTCCACCGAACCTTACTAATTCCTACTACATCTAAATTTATCCTATCTATTTCCCTCTTTAAATTTTCTAACTTACCAACCTTTTTTAAACTTCTAACATTCCACGCTCCGACTCGTAGAATCTTATTTTTTAATTTTCTATTGACCCCCTCCTTAGTAGTCTCCACCTGGAGATCCGAACTGTGGACTAGTTTACCTCTGGAATATTTTACCAAGGAAGGCGCTTCCATCATTGCTATTTGAAAATTCAGAGAGCTACATTTTCTTGGTAAAAAAAAGCAGCTGTAGTTTTCTTTTGCTTTCAGCTGTGCAGTACTCAGAGGACTGAGTGATGTTGATATGGCCATTTAAGTCGTCCTGACCTACGCCCTTAACAACTACTGAAAGAGCTGCTACCCTCTTTCAGGAATCATTCCTTAGTATGGCTCTCAACAGGTACCTCTCCAATATGGTTGCACCTTCGGTCCAGCTACTCTGTATCACTGAGCACTCAAGCCCTCTCACCAACGGCAAGGTTTCATGATTCATAGAGGGAGAAAATGCATATAAAACTAATAAATTGTGTGGAATTTTTTAATTATTATTATAAAATTGCAGTTGCTAATATTTACATTATTTTTTGCTGATGTGATAGGTTCAGAATAAATTGGTTTCATTTTTAATCTTATTAGTTAGTCATTACAGTTTGGATAACTTCATTATCAAATTATTTGTTGCCTTTTAATTAATTAAACTTTTTTATTTTTTGTTAGTAAATTTTTATTTTTGAATTTTAAAATGTAATTCTAGATCTGTTAAAATCTTTTAATATCTCTGGAAATGTAATGTAAATTTCATTTTGTTGTAAAATAAATAATGCATATTCCTGCATTACAGAAAGCCTTGGTGCATACTCTGTACTTGCCTCTACACAATTTCTTTCTTACTGTGTGCAAAACTAAAGTTTTTACCTTTCTGCTTGTAACAAAATTTTTTTTTCAAATGGAAATCATTCTTTTTGTACGCATATCCATACTTTAAATAAAATTAAAACTATAAGTTGCAAAAATTGTAATAAATAAAATATTCAAATTTTTTTCCTTTAATGAAGTTGAGTTGAATTTTATTATTATTATTATTATTTGTGCAACGTATGCAGTGTTTTGTAAAATTTTCTTAATGATGTGTTATTTTTTCAAATATAAATTTTACTGCTATCACTATGTGGGATTATGTGTATATGTATTTTATATGGCTAATGCGGAGCTTATAAAATTTAATGTAGTGAAACATTTAAAAATAAGCTGCATAAGTTTTAATATTTGTTTAATTGGTTGTAGAAATTTGTATTGTATGAAAGAACTGTTGTATTGTTTTGTTGTAGGATCTTATTTATTAAGAATTTATTGAGTTAGTTGAACACATGAGACATTTTTGTCAGCCTTTTTCAGTCAAGGTCTTGAATTAACTGAATCAACATATAAATGACTATATAACAGTGTGTTTATTATCTTTATCATCCAAAATCTTTATTTTCACTGTTTATAGATACAGTATCATAGTTCATTGTTTAAGTAAACTTATATTTCAGTAAATAACTGATAAAGAATTTGAATGTTGTTTACTAAACAAAAGTAAACCTTTGTTTAGTTTTATTTGCTGTATCTCGTGAATGATTGTTACATCAAACTATCAATAACAGTCATGATATTCAGAATAATATTAAATCTCTGGCCATCAGCATAATTGTTGATGTTGATTAGTTGCAATGTTGCTGCTCTGAATCTGTGTTAAAAATTATATACAGCATTAAACAAGGCCAGAAGCAGATTTAAGGTTTTTTGTCATGTGTATGCAAGGATAAAAGTAAGTGTATTTGAACCAGTTCTACCCCATCAGAAACACACAAAGGTCCTTCAATAATTAAAGAGACAAATGGGAACATTGGATAAAACTAATAGAATGAACTGAAATTGTCTATTGTTCAAGTTTTCACATCGACATAAAAAAATATCACCTGTATGAAAGATTTCCATTATTATAACCTGTTTTGTTTATTTCAAAATGTTGCCTCCACCGGAAATGTGTACCATGGAAGAACAGTGTGCTGTAATAAGATTTTTATTTTCTGAAGATGTAAAACTGGCCGAAAGTCACTCTCAGATGTTAAGAGTTTGTTAAAAAGTGTATTAACTATGCAAATTTTTATAAGTGGTTCGATTGTACAGTTTAAATTGGGAGGAAAGAGTGTCATTGATTTTAATCGTAGCAGAATACTAGTGGAAGTTTTGACTTGACAGTTTGCAAAATTGCATTAATAATATTTTTTGAAAGATTGACAAATAAAAATCTGAGAAATTGCTAAAATTTGTAGTGTGAGTATCTGTACTGCCCATTCCACTAGTCATGGTGAGCTGAATTACGACACAATGTTTAATGTGGGTTCTGAGATGTTCTATTCAAAATCATAAAGACACCTGTAATTCACATTAACTTAAACAACTGTGTTAGCAGAATATAGTATTTTTTAATCTAAATGTCAGTTGTGGAATGGAAACATCCATTAATTTATTTATTCAATATTATTAATTTATGTGGTTGTAAAGACAAGTTTTTAATTCATTTTAATTTTGAAGGAAAATTAAAATTTACTCAAAAAAATCATTGCAAAGGGAAAGCAGTGCATTTAGCCACCACTATCTGGCAATAATATTGATTTTATGAGTTATGTTTTCTTATTGCCAGTTGTACCTAATGTAACCCACCAGGTTGGTCTAGTGGTTAACGCGTCTTCCCAAATCAGCTGATTTGGAAGTCGAGAGTTACAGCGTTCAAGTCCTAGTAAAGCCAGATATTTTTACATGGATTTGAATACTAGATCGTGGATACCGGTGTTCTTTGGTGGTTAGGTTTCAATTAACCAACCACACATCTCAGGAATGGTCGAACTGAGAATGTACAAGACTTACACTTCATTTACACTCATACATATCATCCTCATTCATCCTCTGAAGAATTATCTAAACGGTAGTTACCAGAGGCTAAACAGGAAAAAGAAAGAAAGTTGTACCTAATGTAGTGTGTGAACCCTAGCTCAGTTTTGTGAAAACTAAAATGTTACAGTGCTTAAGAACTAAGGTTAAAATATAGTGAAAGATGTAGTTAACAGCTGAAGTTATTGTTTTGGCACACTTAATAGATCTCTGAATTGATTTAAGAAAATCTGAGATTTTTTTATTGACTAAAATTATATAATTTTAATGGAATATTATGTAAAATGTATTATAAAATAAATTTTGTTTCAGATTATGCTGTTAAAAGTTTAATATTACTTAATTTCTAAAGTTGTGTTGATTTACAAAATAAAAAATGGCTCCAGTATATCAAGAACAACTTGTTGTTGATAAACAATCAATTAAATGGATGGAGTTACCGATTATGAAATTTAATGAAGTTGCTGTACCTCATCATGTTAATAAGTTAAAAACATTGAAAATTAATATACTTAAGGTCATTCTTTTTTTAAATATATACATTTTTAATTAAAATATCATGTGTTTATTATTAAAGATGTGTATACTGATTCTTTGTTGTTATCATTCCTGTAAATGTATCAATACATGTTGTGGCTCTGGGACTGAAAGCCGATATACTAGCATTTTGCATATGTTGGCCTCTGTTAACAAGCATCGTCATTTTCTATGTCTTTGGTATGGTAATATATAAAAAACAGGTTTCATAAACTTGCTGTGGCATATGTAATTGTTGAGTTTTATTCTAAATTTTATATTGATGTTGTGATTTGGGCCTACTTTCTATTGTGTAGCAACCAATAATAATAGAATCATTCATGAATCAAACATGACTAATGTGCTGTTTATGAATTGTTGTAAACATAACATGCAATTCTAAGAATTTCATTTACTTATTTTTAATATATTCTAATCATTGCGCTGTGAAGAATCATATGTCACACATCACTTGTAATTATCTTTTAGATATGGTTATTATGCAAACATTTACTGCTGTGTATATTTTACTTAATGAAGTGAATGGCTGTTAGTGATTTATTTTACTATTTATTGTGTTGCTCTCATTTAAAGCTTTGTCATAAATTCAGTAATTTTAATTTTTAATATTTCAAGACAGTTATTTTCTTTTAAAATGGCCATGTTAGGAGAGAAAGATACAGCAGTTCATAGTTAGGCAAGGGAAATTTTATTCAATGTTTACAATTTACAATCTCTTTT